>NW_006800791.1:25934-27101 GCF_000485575.1 Poecilia formosa | reverse complement strand
AATTGTATTATACATAGTTAAGCATATTTAAATATGCTTTGTGGGGAAAACAATAGAATAGGAATAGAATATTCTTTGGTGACAGCGTCTGTGTCAGATTTAATATGAATGAATTTATAATTAATGAAAACAATGGTGGATCTGGCACAACGTATTGGATTTCCTCTTAAGCGTTGTGTTCCCTCCATAAAGCAAATATGCCCTGGTCTATTTTTTATAGTCTCAAATTTCAGTTTCCAATAAAGAGCCTCAGTGAAAACATGTTGACAGCTGCCATAAGGTGTCTCTTGTGCCACGGGTTTCCAGGTAAGGTGCCACTTGTGCCACCTTACTCTGTAGTAAGGTGCCACTTGTGCCACCTTACCACTGGGTAAGGTGCCATTTGTGCCACCTTACTCTGTAGTAAGGTGCTACTTGTGCCACCTTACCACTGGGTAAGGTGGCCATGGGTGCCACAGGCTGCTAACCTCATTCTCTATCCGTTTCAGATAGAATGTAGCATATGAATAACTTTAGTTCAAACAAATAGAAATAAAATATATCTTAATTAAAACATAATTCTCATACATATTTAAATATACAGCCGGTGTTCAGACTTAACAGAGGAAGACAACTCCTGCACTGAATCCATGTCAGATGGGACCTCTTCTGCAACAGCTGATAATAGCTACCACTAGGTACCTACCACTACAACTGACACTCGGTTGCCATGGTATGTCAGTGCTGACAAGCTCCTGTCATTTCAGGATTATAATTATTTTCATACAATGACCTTAATATAATGCTATTGATTATTAAACCGGGTAAGTTCACTAATATTGACTTATTAGTTAATATTTGTGACAGTGGCAACATGAGATATTGACAATTCCAGAGTGACATTATGTTCAGCATGGTTCCATGACAGTGCACAGGATGTCATAAGTTATAGTGGCTGCCTGGTCTATTATTTAATAGACCAGGCAGCCACTATAACTTTCAGTGTTTTATTTAAGATAATGCAATTTTTCAAAAAAACATGTTATCATAATTTTCCAAAAATGCCTGTTAACCAGTTTTAAAGAGTTATTACTTGTTATTATTTAATAAATTTAATCTCTGCTATTTTCCATTATTTGTCAAGTTTATCCCAGATTTGTGTGGCATACATGAAGGTTGCTTCTCTGT
>NW_006800791.1:0-23885 GCF_000485575.1 Poecilia formosa | reverse complement strand
GTGTCAGAGGAAGTGCCAGTACGAGGTGCCGAAGTCAGTGACAACACTGGCAGCTAGTCCTGAAAACAGTGGCACTTGTGGTGCGTAATGACACCTGCCACCGGAAGTGCCATTAGTAGGTGCGGTGTCACGAATTGCGCTTGGCCCTGCTGGAGGCAGACCGCTATGAATATTTACATCAACCCCCAGTGAGGAATTATGATTAGTTATGAGGAGTTATTGATTAAGGTAAGAGTTTAAACTCACCGCGATAGCTCTGGTTGCACAGCTCTACGTGAACCGCAGGAATAACTTGTAGTCGCGCTTTCAGAAGTGCTTTGAGCAAGCGGTGAGAATGATTAATAATTGTGAACAAAACATTATTCGGCGTTTACATTTCAACACGCTGCCCAGCGTTTGGCCCCGTTTTCCCTGTAAAGTTTAGGACAGTATTCCCGTTTGGCCGGTGCGTTAGTGGTTAACGACCCAGTGCTAATCACTCATTGTGCAGGTTTAACCCGGTGAGGAGCTTTCGCGCTCTCCTCGCAGTCACGCATCATGCTGATTTTATATTATTTAATGATTATTACTATTTTTATTTTTCTGGTTACACTAAGCACCAAACCATATCAAATGCTTTGTCCACTTAGTCAGACAGAGTTGATGTGCGCGGCCACCAGAAATCTGAAAAACTCGTCCAGAAACTCGACCAACCAAAATAGTTTCTGTGTCCCCTTGTTAAAAACTCAAGAGACACGAAATGAAAGAGCTACTAAAGCCACATTAGCAGCATTGAATTAAATCTCCCGTTTGTTGCTCATTTCTGCGCAGTGCAGCGGGTTTAACTCATCATGCAGGGTCGGTCCAAGGGTGTATGAGGCCTGGAGCAGAATATGACTTAGGGGCCCCTTTTGTTGCTAAAAACATCAGCACCTCTAACAGCTTCTGTATTAGATTTAGTGAAATCTAGGACAGGGGGAGTAGTTTAATTGGCAAACCTAAAAAGCAATAAATTCTAACTGCAGTTTACTAATTTGTATTTGTGAACAAACGGAGCTGAAACTCAAAGATTAAACTCACAGCATCAGATTGTAGCTATGGTAACAAACCAATCTTACTATGAATATTTTTCTTTGAACTTCTACAAAGTAATCTTGCCAGCTCCTTAAAATCTTACATATGTCAAATAATTTAAAGTCAAATTTAGCAGCAATGATAATCTCAATAAACAAATGCTACATTTATATATCTGTGGTCTGTTAAAATATTAGCATTTATAGTGCCCCTGAAGCCGTGGGGGGCCTGTTGGAGCCGCTGACTTAATTTGGATTTACCCAGTGATATTTTCACTTTTATTGTCTACTTAACATCTTTTAATACAAAAACACGGTGGACCACCTCGGCACCCCGACCACCGGGCTAAGCAAGTTTTCTGGGGGAAATCCTGGTCCTCATAGGTCGTTTTGGTTCCTATTGAGCATATGTTCTTTGAAATATTTTTATTTGTTGAAAGAGCAGTAAACTGGTGTTCAGTAGTTTTGTTTACATCCAATTATCATTCAAATTCTGAGCAAACTCCTAAAATGTTGCAAAGTAGGCATGTTTCCATCTACTGGCTTGGAGCGAATCAACTAGGCTACGTAAGGCGTAATTTCAACAAATGCTGATTTTACTGGCTGTATTAAACAGGAAATAGAGGTTTCAAACTAGCATGAACCACATCTCAGAAAAATGGGGAGTTCTCTCCTTTGAACTGGAACTTTGCAGTTAAATGTCTTTTTAGTTTTGTGCCTCTGGTAAGGCACAGATCCACCAGTTGGGTGGGAGAGATTTGATGTATCTAACTATTTGGCAATCATGTTTACACCTCCCCTGTAGCGTATTAACTGTTTTTGGAAAAAGCCAAACCCACCCTGAAGAGTTCCTCCTCCTCCTGCAGGTGTTGGAGAACGCAGAGGGAGCGAGGACCACCCCATCAGTTGTGGCCTTCACAGCGGAGGGGGAGCGACTGGTGGGCATGCCTGCTAAGCGCCAGGCTGTCACAAACCCTAAGAACACGCTGTACGCCACCAAGCGGCTGATTGGCCGGCGCTTTGACGACGCTGAGGTCCAGAAGGATATGTGAGTGACTCTCCAGAGGAGTGCAGGTTGATCCCTGAACACACATGATGTTAATATTCTGCTTCCCTCCGTCCTCAGAAAGAATGTCCCCTTCAAGATCGTCCGGGCCTCTAATGGCGATGCTTGGGTGGAGGCTCATGGGAAAATGTACTCCCCCAGCCAGGTGGGAGCCTTCGTCCTGATGAAGATGAAGGAGACGGCAGGTATGTTGCAGGGAAACGCCAGCTAAGCGGTTCTGTGAGGGAGCAGAGGATGGCGCTCTGATTCTGATTGTGTTGCAGAGAACTACCTGGGCAGCAACGTGAAGAACGCCGTTATCACTGTTCCAGCTTACTTCAATGACTCTCAGAGACAGGTACCACACACACACACACACACTAATCCCCTGTTGGGCTGTTTGGGCTTCAGCTTTGATTTGATGATGCTCAGTTTCCAATAGGCTCCTCAGCTTCTGGCTCTGCCTACTGAACATATTACTTCTATACATGAGCGAACTGGGTCACCGGATTCAGAACAGTGAAAGGCTGCTCAGGACTGAAAACAAGACTATGTGTTTATTCTGATCATGAAGTCTGCCTCTTTATGCAGGAGCTGGATATTCACTGTTCTGTTGTTTTCAATTTAAATGTAAAAATATTTGGTGGAGACATTCACTTTTTCCACATTAGTTTGTAAAAGTTAACATTTTCCTGCTTTGGTTCCAATGAAGGAGCAAATATTTCTTTTGCTTTTTTATATTACAAAAGAAGACGACTTCTGTGTTTCACCTCAATAATAATCAGGAAGTATGACATTCAAAATCAAAAAGACTTTATTTATCCCAAAGGGAAATTAAATTTTATTACTCATACCATCCAAGTATCTTCAGAGAGTTGTTGTGGATGGTGATACTGAAGTAGCAGGTCAGGCTTGCAACCAGGGGCGGATCTACTGGGGTGGCATAGGGTGGTAGTTGCCATCCCAAATGAGAGCCTTGCCACCCCTGTTGCCACCCCATCTGGCGACTATGAATTCAATAGTTATGGCAAATCGGACATTAAGCGCATAAAGGTCTTTTTTCCAACAACATTGTAACCTGACACCTACTGATAAGTAGCGGGAAGTGCAAGAGACAGAGGCAGCAGCATTGATAACAGGACTGGACATTACGTGACTTATCGTGTGCCACACACACGCCATTGCTGTCCATTGAGTCAGGAATATATCAGTGGTCAGGAAAATACCACAATCACGCAAAGAATCTGAAAAAAGGACGCAATATTTAGCAGTTAATTCAACCCTATGACAGCCATAGATGACAAGGGCTTCAGATTTAACAGGTGAGGAAATAGTTTTAATTTAAAGAAAACATTGAACAAGTGAGCAGTGAGTCAGTTCTACTAGCCTAACTGTTGCTGGCCTGGTATTGACTTTGATAACTTTAATATGTGCTGTGCAGTTCAGTGTGTTTTGGTTCCGTTAGCACTAAGCTAAGACAACCCGCAGACCAAGTCATCACTAAAGCAGGTGTTTAAATCAGCTAATCAACCACCGTGGTGGTCAGGTGAAAATATATTAATAATCACAATATAGACATCAAGCCTGACAGCATAATGGATGTTCTGTTTTAGTGTTTTTGCGTACTTTGAGTGTGGGAAATGTTTGTTTTTTGGTGTTGATTCCCCTGATTGGTAATCTCTGCTCTATCTGCTCGTTGAGCTGTTGTCTGTCCATTGCCATGGCAACGGGTCCCGTGTAATGCTGACACCCAGAGTGAGAAAAGGCAGAATAGAGTTTTGGAGCTGACGTCACAGCGTATGACGTTTACGTCGCTCTGTGCCATTTTTGGTGTCCACAGACCAAAACAAACTAGTCAGAACACCGGTGTTTTCATTGTGTTACCGACCGCAGTGAAGTTGTTTTCAAGTTGGATACTGGATATTCGCGCTCCGTGGAGTAAGGGACGTTCAGCTCAAGGTTGAACATCCTTGAGCTGACATTCAAGGACGTCAGCTTGAAGACGTGAGCATGAAGCCTCTTGTTAAATAGAAACAAGGCTGATCTAACAACCTTTTTTTTAGAAAAATTTATGAATTTAGCGTTCATAAATTAGCGATTTATGAACCCTAATTTCGGCCAGCTGTTCTTTACTGGTCCCTCCTCAAGCGCTCGGAGTTTCACGTAGGGACCGTCAATTTCCTAACACTCCTGTAAATAAATGCCTTGTCTTGTGACCAACTGATACAAAAAAGTGGTAATTCATTAAGTCATTACATGAGGCACACTATCCTCTATTAAAATTTTAAGTCATATTCAATAATTTAAATAAATTTAACATTAAATGTTTTCTTCAGTACCTTCCAAATCGTGTGCCATTAACTCAATCTGTGTGAAATTGTTTTAGTAGACTGTATAGATGAGGCACACTCACCTTTATTACATTTTAACACGTTTTATATATTTTTTAGTTATTTCTGTAGTGAAAATTTTGTATTTTTCTTAAGTGGCTTCTAGGTCATGTGACCTATTAACTCAAAATCTGTGTGAAATTATTCTACTAAACTATATAGATTAGGCATATTTTTATTCCATTTTGACCCCTTTTTTATTTTTTAACCAAAATTATATTTTAAAGAATATTCATAAAATGTATTACCTCAGATGATCATCACTTGTTATCCGTAATGTTCAATTGCATAAAATTCTAGGACAGGATCTATCTCATTACATGTTCACTTACCTAGAATATGTTAAATACAACAAATATTTACTTAAAGTGTGATCTATTTAATAAAATTTGTCACCTTTATTGTTTAATTAGACATTAAATGTTTGAAGATGTGCTCTTTCATCTGGTTTGTGTCATGATGTGGTATGGTGGTGGACACAAACGCAGCAGGCAGTAGACGTACTTTGTGGATGTTATTTTAATGAACAAAATAAACGAACTAAATCCAAAATCCAGGGAAAACAAGAAAATCCAAAACACAATGAAACCAAAATAGTTTCTGTGTCCTTTTGTTAAAAACTCAAGAGACACGAAATGAAGGGCTACTAGAGCCACATTAGCAGCATTGAATTAAATCTCCCGTTTGCTGCGCATCTCTGCGTAGTGCAGTGGATTTAACTCATCATGCAGGGCCAGTCCAAGGCTGTATGAGGCCTTGAGCAGAATATGATTTAGAGGCCCCTTTTGTTGCTAAAAACAGCAGCACCTCTAACAGCTTCTGTGTTAGATTTAGTGAAATCTAGGACAGGGGGAGTAGTTTAATTGGCAAACCTAAAAAGCAATAAATTATAATTGCAGTAAATTGTAAATAAATTGTATTTGTGAACAAATCGAGCTGAAACTCGAAGATTAAACTCACAGCATCAGATTGTAGCTATGGTACAAACCAATCTGACTATGAATATTGTTCTTTGAACTTTTACAAAGTAAACTTGCCAGCTCCTTAAAATCTTACATATAAATGTTAAGTAATTTAAAATCTTTTAATGTATCTATGCTGAAACCATTATGTCAAATTTAGCAGCATTGATCATCTCAATAAACAAATGCTACATTTATATATTTGTGGTCTATGTTAAAATATTAGCATTTATGGGGCCTCTGAAGCCCTGGGGGGCCTGTTGGAGCCACTGACTTGATTTGGATTTCACAGAAGTGGAAATAATTGATATTCATTTTAATTGTATTTTTTGATTAGTTGTTTTTAAGACTAGTTGTGGGTTTATATAGCAGTTCACTGACGATGTTTTCCCATAGCATATAATTACCCAGTGATATTTTTACTTTTCCTGTCTGAACATCTTTAATATAAAAACATGGTGGACCGCCGGTGGACCGCCTCAGCGCCCCGACCACCGGGCTTAGCAAGTTTTTTAGGGGAAACCCTGAGTCATACATATCAATTAGTAGGAGTATGAAAGACATAAATAATTAGCTGTACTATATTAAGAAATTGTATTTATGCCTCTGTGCTACATGAACCTCATTTTGAAACAATGCAAGTTAAAAACAATATTTTGCAATGAGTAAATTAAGTCCAATGTTTGGTCTGTGTAAGCTAAATGTGAGACTATATAAATATTTAAATTCCCTTCTCACCCTCTGCGGGTGGTCTCTTTCATCCACTGAGCTCGGGTCCTCTACAACTGCACATTTCTGGACTGAGATGTCTGATGTTGTTCCTGGGATCTGTTTTAGCCACTGCTCCAGTTTGGGGGTTACTGTGGTCTTCACCTTTCAGGTTTTTTCCAGTTCCTCTCTGAGGCCCTGGTATTTCTCCAGTTTCTNGCATAAAATTCTAGGACAGGATCTATCTCATTACATGTTCACTTACCTAGAATATGTTAAATACAACAAATATTTACTTAAAGTGTGATCTATTTCATAAATTTGTCACCTTTATTGTTTAATTACACATTAAATGTTTAAAGATGGGCTCTTTCATCTGGTTTGTGTCATGATGTGGTATGGTGGTGGAGACAAACGCAGCAGGCAGTAGACATACTTTATGTGGATGTTATTTTAATGAACAAAATAAACCAACTAAATCCAAAATCCAGGGAAAACAAGGAAATCCAAAACACAATGAAACAGGAGATACGAGGGATAACAACGGTAACAAGTTGTGACTGAAAAAGAGGAGCTTAAGTAGTGGGACAATGGCGTAAATGAGAAGAGTGACAGCAGGCGTGAGTAATTTGGCACAGGAGCTGGCTGAGGGATGGGGATCAGGTGGCACAGGGAAACTAAGGAGATCTGCTGGGAACACAAACGGGAGGAAACGGGGAACTGAAAAATACTTCTAATTCAAAAGACACTAAGAGTAAAGAAAACCTGATGAACTAGGAGAGAAAGATATGAGGGAAACTAACCGAACCTAAATAGAAACAAGGCTGATCTAACAACCTTTTTTTTTTTTTATAGGAAAATAAAATAAAAATTAAAAAATCGCCCTTTTTTTAAAGCCGGATTGCAAGTGTTTCTGTTGCTCTGAGCGTTTCACTATCGGGGCAGATTTATTCCTAAAAGACATGGTTATAGAAGATGGGTATATTATAGTTTATGCATTTAAAGCCGGCACAGCGGACCAATCACACCGCTGGCTTCTGCTCGTTGCCTCGTGCGCTGCAGTAGCTGGATGTCTAAAGTTTACCTCAGCGTGGATCGCGTGCACTTCCTTTCACTCGAACTGGACACAAGCTGACCTGTATGGATATTTACATCAACCCCCTGTGAGGAATTATTAGTTTTGAGGAGTTACTGATTAAGGTAAGAGTTTAAACCGCATTAGCTCTGGTTGCGCAGCTCTACGTGAACCGCAGGCATAACTTGTAGTCGTGCTTTCAGAGGTGCTTTGAGCAAGCGGTGAGAATGATTTATAATTGTGAACAAAACATTATGCGGCGTTTACATCTCAACACACTGCCCAGCGTTTGGCCCCGTCTTCCCTGTAGAAGACAGTTTATGTATGTGTTCCCGGTTGGCCGGTGCGTTAGTGGATAACGACCCAGCGCTAATCACTCATCGTACAGGTTTAACCCGGTGAGGAGTTTTCGCGCTCTCCTCGCAGTCACGCATCACGCTTATTTTACTATTATTACTAGTTTTATTCTTCCTGTAACACTAAGCACCAAACCATATCAAATGCTTTGTCCACATATAGTCTGACAGAGTCAGACAGCCACCGGAGTTCTGAAGAACTCGTCCAGAAACTCGTACAACCAAAATAGTTTCTGTGTCCTTTTGTTAAAAACTCAAGAGACACGAAATGAAAGGGCTACTAGAGCCACATTAGCAGCATTGAATTAAATCTCCCGTTTGTTGCGCATCTCTGCGTAGTGCAGCGGATTTAACTTATCATGCAGGGCCGGTCCAAGGGTGTATGAGGCCTTGAGCAGAATATGATTTAGAGGCCCCTTTTGTTGCTAAAAACATCATTACCTCTAACAGCTTCTGTGTTAGATTTAGTGAAATCTAGGACAGGGGGAGTAGTTTAATTGGCAAACCTAAAAAGCAATAAATTATAATTGCAGTTTACTAAATTGTATTTGTGAACAAATCGAGCTGAAACTCAAAGATTAAACTCTCAGCATCAGATTGTAGCTATGGTACAAACCAATCTGACTATGAATATTGTTCTTTGAACTTTTACAAAGTAAACTTGCCAGCTCCTTAAAATCTTNCCACACTTCTCTAGTCCGAATGACATCCCAATGTCAGTGCTGTAAATCCTGGTTGTGTGGATCAGTGAGTTGATGTCTCGCTCGCTCTTGGCGTACAGCTTGATGTCATCCATGTAGAGGAGATGACTGATTGTGGCCCCATTCTTGAGGCGGTATCTGTAGCCAGTCTTGTTGATGATTTGGCCGAGGGGGTTCAGGCCTATAGAGAACAGCAGTGGGGACAGAGCATCTCCTTGGTATATGCCACATTTAATGGACATTTGTGCAAGTGGTTTGCAGTTGGCTTCAAGGGTGGTTTTCTACAGCCCCATAGAGTTTGCAGTGAAGGCTCTTAGAGTCCTATTGATGTTGTACATCTCTAAGCATTCAATGATCCAGGTATGTGGCATTGAGTCATAGGCTTTCTTGTAAACAATCCAAGCCGTGCACAGGTTGGTGTGTTGGGTTTTGCAGTCTCGTTCGACTGTGTGGTCTACCAGGAGTTGGTGTTTGGCTCCTCTGCTATTTATGCCGATGCCCTTCTGTGCCGTGCTCATGTATTTATCCATGTGCCCGCTTATCTTAGCCGCTATGATGCCTGACATGAGCTTCCATGTTGTAGAGGGACAGGTTATTGGCCGATAGTTGGATGGGACTGAACCCTTTGAGGGATCCTTCTGGATCAGGATTGTGTGCCCTTCAGTTAACCATTCAGGGTGAGTCCCCTTTTGTAGCAGCTGGTTCAGTTGAGCTGCCAGTCGCTCATGGAGGTTAGTGAGTTTCTTCAGCCAGTAGGCATGGATCATGTCAGGTCTTGGTGCTGTCCAGTTTTTCATACCTGAGACTCTTTCTTGGACATCTGCCACAGTGATAGTTACTTGGGCTTGCTCAGGGAGGTTGCTGTGGTCCTCTCGTAGAGAGGTTAGCCACTGTGCATTGCTGTTGTGGGACGCCTCCCTTTCCCATATGCTTTTCCAGAATTGTTCAGTCTCCAGCCTTGGTTGATCTGCTCTGTTGTTGGTACCCTGCCATTGGGAGTACACTTTAGCTGGTTGGGTGGAGAAGAGCCGGTTAATCCTCCTGGCTTCATTCTCTCTCGTGTATCTCTTTAGGTGGCTGGCCAAGGCTTGGAGCCTTTGTTTGGCAGTTTTGAGTGCTTCAGGTATGTGTATCTGGCTGTACTTCTTGGGTACTGATCTTTTCATTGCACCCCTTTGGAGCTCTGACAGTTGGCTCATTTCTCTCCTTGTTATCTTGATTTTAGCCTCTAACCGTCTTTTCCATGGTGGGTATTGGGTCTCATGGTTGCTCTTATAGCCAAGCATCTCAAGGATCACTGATGCTGATTTGTACATCAGCTCATTGGTTTCTGTTATGGTGTTGGTAGGGATAGTTCTTAATGCTGCATTCACATCTTCAATTAGACTTGACTCTGACTCTGATGGTACTTCACTCAGCCGTTGTAATTGGCGTCGGGGTTGTCTGGTGTTTATTCGGGCCACGATTTTCTCAGGTCAGTTGCTGCCTCGTTCAGCTTTGATGTTTCGTTCATTACTGTGGCTACATACCATATATATATATATATAATATACACACACACACACACACACACACACACACTGGTATATGCTCCCACCCTTGAAAACATCCCTGCCTCCCTCTTGCCACCCTATAGATATTTGTTTTTTAGATATGCCCCTACTTGTAACAGATATGAAGAAGTCAGTTTTGCTAACATGTTAACAAAATGGACATGTTAGCATGTCAGGAATATTATTGGCAGCAATAATATTCCTTGGATGACATCATCAGTTGCTAGCAGCTCTGCTAATCCTCATTTGTTTTTGCTGCTCCACTTTAAAGTACAGAGGATCAAATCCCAGTGCAGTCTGGGATTTGAACTTCCTCCTCCCCATGCTGCTCTTTTCAGCTCCTTCTGGGGGTCATAGTTCATTTATCCTTTGAGTTTTGGTGATGCCAATCAGCTGCTCCAAGTTGTTGGAGGAAAAATTTAAATATAGAACAATCCCAACTCATGGGATAAACAGTACAGATGTGTCTGCTCAGTGTTTATTCCATCAACAGACCCCAGACAATGAGTTGTCTGCACAGCTACCGGAAATCAAATAAACATGAGTTCTATCAGGTTTTAATTGACCAGAGTTTCTTCTGGTTTTAGATGACTCAGACCAGGCCTTCTCTGGCTGCTGTCAGGATGAACTGAGCTTCACTTGTCTATCCTCAGGCCACCAAAGACGCCGGTCAGATCGCCGGTCTGAACGTCCTGCGTGTGATCAATGAGCCGACCGCGGCTGCTCTGGCCTATGGTCTAGACAAAACCCAGGACAAGATGTGAGTAACAATCGGAGTAATGTTGATGTTTGATGCTGCTGACCTGAGGTTAAATGACATGTCTGCTGCTCTTCCAGCATCGCTGTGTATGATCTGGGTGGTGGAACCTTTGATATTTCAGTCCTGGAGATCCAGAAGGGAGTTTTTGAGGTGAAATCCACCAACGGAGACACTTTCCTGGGAGGAGAAGACTTTGACCAGCACCTCCTCAAACACATCGTGAAGGAGTTCAAGAGAGAGGTGAGTTAGGTTCTATGAAAGCCGTTTGATTATTTCCCCTTATTCCACGTATTCCGTTTTAATTATTCCAAAGACATGTTTTTTATTTTAGCCATATTTATTACCCCAGAATGTAATCATGCTCTGAATGAAAAAAAATTAACAGATCAATAACTTGAGGTTGTTTCTCTTTTTCTGTTTCACAAATGACACAACGTGCTGTGATTCACATAACATTAACTTTAAAAGGTGTTAGTTTCCCACTCTTTTTTGAGAACTCAAACATTATGTTCAAAACTAAGAATCTTGTTAACAAAAAAGTCTTCCTTTCGAAGATGCATTAGAGTTCAACTCAACACCAAAATATTTGTCACAAAAGAAAACTATAAAAAGTGAAAGCTGGGAGTGTGCTGTGGTGGCGCAGGGGTTAAGCACAACCCACATATGGAGGCCTTAGTCCTCAACGCAGCTGACGCAGGTTCGATTCCCAGCCTTGGTGACCTTTGCTGCATGTTTGCCCCCTTCTCTCAGTACCCACTTTCCTGTCAATTAACTATCAAATAAAGGCCACTAGAGCCAAAAAAATCTTTAAAAAAAAAGTAAAAGCTTGTACTCGCCTCCATAATGCTACAGGAACTACTGTAGATGCTTTTTGTTGGGCGTGCGGAAATCCAATAAATAAATGAAATTCCCTGTTTTATTGTTGGTTCCATTTTGTTTATTAAATTCCATAATTCCATCCTTGTTTTCCGCATCGTAAAAATCACAGGGCCGTAGTTGAGCATTGTGACACACTGCTTTCTTCCTTCTGGTGGCTTTTATTGACTCTGTCTCTCCAGTCTGGTGTGGACCTGATGAAGGACAACATGGCGCTGCAGCGGGTCAGAGAGGCTGCAGAGAAGGCAAAGTGTGAGCTGTCCTCTTCTCTGCAGGTAGGAATTGTGTTTTTGTCAGTAGCTCCTCCTGCAGACCGTCCCTCCACACACACACACACACACACACACACACACACACACACACACCCACCCACCATCTTCTGACATGTTCCTCTGCTCCCCAGACGGACATCAACCTCCCCTACCTGACCATGGACGCCTCTGGACCCAAACACCTGAACATGAAGCTGACCCGCTCTCAGTTTGAGGGCATCGTGGCCGACCTGATCCGCCGCACCGTGGCCCCCTGCCAGAAGGCCATGCAGGACGCCGAAGTATCCAAGGGAGACATCGGAGAGGTGCTGCTGGTGGGAGGCATGACCCGCATGCCCAAGGTATTAACAGGATACCTGTGATCATTCAGCTGAGCCTGTTCAGGACTGGTTGAGATTTATCTGAGAAACTAGTGTTGCTGGGAGAACTGAGCAGCACATTAAAGGAGACCTATTATGCACATTTTTGTACTTCCATTTGGATTTCTACTGGTTCTGAAAACATCCCAGCTGCTTAAAAAAAAACACGCAACCTGTTCTATAAGGTCCTTTTTTTTGTTGTTGTCTGGAAAAACGAGCCATTTCAAAAACACCCTCCCGATTATTGAGTTACACTGTGCTGTTACCCATCAACCCAAGTGGAGCTCCAGGAGGTTTGGTCAGCAGGTTTTACCGCTGTATGCGCTGTACAATGGCTGTTGGAAAAGACAAGTGTTTTGTTGTTGACATACCATCCAGAAACCTCTTGCTGCAGTGTTGTTTGCTGTGCAGGAGGCATTATTCAAATAATAGCATTATTTGAATAATGCTATTCAAATATTTATAATTGTATACTTGTGCATCCGTTTGCAGCCGTTTTCACGTGCATGTGCAAGTGTAAACATTGAGTTGGGGGCGTGGCCAGCGGCAGCTTATTTGGTTTTAAAGTGACAGAGCTTATTCTGAAAAGAATACTGAGCAGACTAAAATCTCATTGTCTAAGAATTATTCTGTGCAAAAAATATAATAAACTTGTTTTTTTACCTAGCTTAACCTGTTCAAGGGAGCACAATAGATTGATAGAATTGTGACACCTGCTGGCCAGGAGGGGTGTTACACAGTGTGATGCATCAGAAATGTAACACAATAAAGCTGTCAGTAACCCTGTGCCTTTCTGTGTGTGCAGGTCCAGCAGACCGTTCAGGACCTATTTGGCAGAGCCCCGAGCAAATCGGTCAACCCTGACGAGGCCGTCGCCATAGGAGCAGCCATTCAGGGTGGAGTTCTAGCCGGTGACGTCACTGACGTGCTCCTCCTGGACGTGACCCCGTTGTCACTGGGCATCGAGACCCTGGGAGGCGTCTTCACCAAGCTCATCAACAGGAACACCACCATCCCCACCAAGAAGAGCCAGGTAGGTGGAGCAGCACCACTGGCCCGGTCCGGTTCACCACAGAACCCACTACAGTATCTCTGTCCTGTCTGCGTCCTCTGAAGGTGTTCTCCACAGCAGCTGATGGCCAGACTCAGGTAGAGATCAAAGTGTGTCAGGGGGAGAGAGAGATGGCAGCAGACAACAAGGTGCTGGGTCAGTTCACCTTGGTGGGGATCCCCCCAGCCCCCCGCGGAGTCCCTCAGATCGAAGTCACCTTCGACATCGACGCCAACGGCATCGTCCACGTTTCAGCCAAGGATAAAGGCACGGGCCGCGAGCAGCAGAGTGAGTACGGCCTGACTAGAGGAGTCTATAGAGCCACTTGGCTTTAATGCAGCTTACTGGGAACATCAAAGAATGGCCCAGTCAAAGTCCAGACATAAATCTCTTTAAAGAAAGAATTGGAAAGAAAATGAGCGGAGACTGTTGATGCTGAACAGGTACAAAGCTGATAGGTGTACGCCAGCTGATCTGCTACTGTAAATGCAGGCGGTTCTACTCAGTTTTGACTGAGGATCTGAATTCAAACTTGAGTTTCCTGTGCAGGGTTTCCCCCAGTGAATTATAGGCCTGGTGGCCCGCCATGCTTTATTAGCGCCACCGCCAGGCTAAGCCTTTCTTGTTTATGCTTTTAGGAAAATGATAATAAAAAAATCTTTTTTTTAAAGCTGGATTACAAGCGTCTCTGTTGCTCTGAGCGTTTCACTGGCGGAGCAGATTTATTCCTAAAAATATATTTATAGAAGATAAGTTTTGTTAATATATGCCTTTAAAGCCCGACCAATCACACTGCTGGCACCTCTGTCCGTCGCCTCGCACGCTACAGCAGTCATAAGTTTACCTCAGCACGGATCTCGCGCACCTCCTTTTACTCAAACTGGACACAGGCTGACCTGTATGGATAGTTACATCAACCCCCTTTGAGGACTTATGTTTCTTTCCAGAGTTTTTAATCAAGGTAGGAGTTTAAACCCCACTGCGTTAGCTCTGGTTGCGCAGCTCTACGTGAACCGCAGGAATAACTTGTGGTTGCGCGTTCAAAGGTGCATTGAGGAGTGGTGAGAATGATTTATATTTGTGGACAAAGACTCTTGTGCGGTTTTTCCATCTCAACACGCTGCCCAGCGCCCTGCTCTGTCTACGCTGATGAAGTTTATGTCTATGTTCCCGGTTGGCCAGAGATTTAGTGGTTAATGAACCAGCACTAACGTCATCATGCAGGTTCAGCCCGGTGAGGAGCTTTTGCTCTTACCTTGCAGTCCCGAATCACACTGGTTTTATATTATTTTATTATTATTGTTCCGGTTACATGATGCGTCAAACCATATCAAATGCTTTGTCCACTTAGTCAGCCAGAGTTGATGTGTGCGGCTGCGCAGAGATCTGAGAAACTTGTCCCATAAACTCGACCAACCAAAATAGTTTCTGTGTCCCCTTGTTAACAACTCAACAGACAGAAATGTAAGAACTACTAAAGCCACATTAACAGCATTGAATTAAATCTCCCGTTTGTTCCGCATCTCTGCGTACTGAGACGGGTTTACCTCATCATGCAGGACCGGTCCAAGGCTGTATGAGACCCTGAGCAGAATTTGACTTAAGAGCCCCTTTTGTTGCTAAAATCATCAGCACCTCTAACAGCTTCTGTGTTAGATTTGGTGAAATCTGGAAGAAGGGGAGTAGTTTAATTGACCAACATAGAAAGCAACCAGTTATAATTGCAGTTTACTAGTTTGTATTTGTGGGCAAACAGAACTCAAACTCAAAGATTAAACTCACAGCATCAGATTGTAGCTATGTTAACAAAACAATCTAACTATGAATATTTTTCTTTGAACTTTTACAAAGTAAACTTGCCAGCTCCTTAAAATCTCGTATATAAATTAGAGGTGTGCCGTTCGATCGGCCACCGATCATAATTGGCCAGTTTCCGTGAAAAAGTGTATGATCGGTGATTGCCGATCACGGTCTCTTGATACCGATCACACAAACCGATCACCTGCATCTCATTTCACAGCCTGCCTGTGCAGCTGGTCTCCTCTTTCCTTCACACTGCGCAAACGCACAGCAACAAATCCTAAGTGATGTGGAACTATAACTCACTAAGTGAATGGGGAAGTTTGCATGTTGCGGCGGAAAATTGAAGCACGTGGGGTGAAGCACGTCAAAATGCATCAACACGACGAATCCTAATATGGCATAACAACAATGCCATATTTGACGGAGTTTGGCTATATCGAGGCTCACTGCAGTAAAAAAAGACATGGAGCGATCCGATAGCAGGTAAAGCGGTAAAGCAGCGCATAGCTACAAACACTCACCCGGATTAGCATGACGGTCAGAAAGCTAAACAAATAAGCCGCAAAATTATTTAAGCCTTTGAGCTGCAATGTAAAACGCTGGTTCTGTTCTCGCTGTTGAAGTGCTTATGATTAAAAAAATAATAATTGTGATCGGTATCGGTGATCGGCCGTGATCGGCCCTCATGGGTGATCAGAATCGGCAGGAAAAAACCTGATCAGCACATCTCTAAAATAAATGTTAAACAATTTAAAATCTTTTAATTTATGTATGCTGAAACCATTATGTCAAATTTAGCAGCAATGATAATCTCAATAAACAAATGGTACATTTATATATCT
Source organism: Poecilia formosa (assembly GCF_000485575.1). Taxonomy (NCBI): domain Eukaryota; kingdom Metazoa; phylum Chordata; class Actinopteri; order Cyprinodontiformes; family Poeciliidae; genus Poecilia; species Poecilia formosa. Next base: position 8,080 of record NW_006800791.1, on the reverse strand, counting down.
GTGGTCTGTGTTAAAATATTAGCATTTATGGGGCCCCTGGAGCCTTATGGAGCTGCTGACTTAATTTGGATTAAACAGAAGTGCAAATAATTGATATTCATTTAGTTGTATTTTTCGATGCGTTTTTAAGACTAGTTGTGGGTTTAGATAGCATTTCATTGGTGATATTTTCAGTAACGTATAATTATACGTTACTGAAAATAACCCAGTAATATTTTTACATTTCCTGTCTACTTAACATCTTTTAATACAAAAACACGGTGAACTGCCTCAGCGCTCCGACCACCGGGCTGAGCACGTTTTCTGGTCTTCTGCTGTGCTGAAGTTGGAAGGTTTTAATTCTCGTGCTGCTTGGTGAGGATCCTGACCTCTGACTTGTTCCTTCAGTTGTGATCCAGTCATCAGGAGGTCTCAGTAAGGACGACATCGAGAACATGATCAAGAACGCTGAGCGGTACGCCGAGGAGGACCGGAGGAGGAAGGTGAGGCTGTCTAGACGTCAACATTTTCTCCAGGTGTACAGACTGCTTTCTCTTCATCTCACTGGTAACTGTGATGTTGCTGCAGGAACGAGTGGAGGCCGTGAATACAGCTGAGGGCATCATCCATGACACAGAATCCAAAATGGAGGAGTTTAAAGATCAGCTTCCTGCTGATGAGGTACAGCCGCAACATTTTCTGTAGTCTGGGAAATGTGTCTTTATGTCATGTGGGTTTGCTTAGAGATTCTAATGGGAAAAAGCCTGGAATTTTGCACTGTGATTGAGTCCAAAGACATGATTAAATACATTTATTAAGTCTATTGTTCAGATTACCTATAATTCACTCTTGACACATTCGTGCAAGCAGGGCTGAATGATATGGTTGAAAACGTATCTTGATAGAAGCGTTTCCTATCAGTCGATTGATAATTGTCGATTAGAATTACTAATTCTAATTAATAGAATTAATAATAGAATTTTTAATTATATTATTAGTTGTCTTAAAAACTATTGAATTTGCGTTTATGAAACCTTACATAATGTTAAGATAAACTATTTCTGTCCTCTTAAAAATAGAAATAGCTGAATGCTGGCTAAACACCAGCATTCAGTCTCAACAGGGTTGTAAAAGGAGCCTGAGCTCTCTGATGAAGCGTTAAGTTTAACCAATCAAATCCTCTGAAAAGAACAGCAAGTGAGCATTTATCACTTCCTCTTTGAACCAGGACTTGTGTATTCTAAGGCTGTTTTCCTCACTGATGACTCTGCTGTGTATCATCAGTGCACCAAGCTGAAGGAGGAGATCACGAAAGTTCAGGACCTCCTGGCCAATAAGGACACAGAGACTGGAGAGAACATCAAACAGGCAGCAAACAACCTGCAGCAGGCGTCTCTGAAACTCTTTGAAATGGCCTACAAGAAGGTAGGAAGGTCGTTCACAGCGAGTCTGGCCTCAGTGTTTGCCTGATGAGCAGAGGGTTGACTCCATGTTGGTGTTTGCAGATGGCAGCAGAGCGGGATGGCAGCAGCAGTGGGAGCAGCAGCGGCTCAGAGGGGGAGAAAAAAGAGGGCCAGCAGTAAACTTGCTGTCTCCATGACAACAAAGGACTTTGTGCTCAGGTGGTTCACCTGAGTTATTCCTCCATGTGAAAGAATATTCTACTGTGTTTTTGCAGTAAAATAGATTCATGTCAATATATGCTCTATGCCCAGCAACACCCTATGTGTTTGTAATTTAACTGTTTGTACAATGTTCTGTTATTTTTACAAAGCCCTTAATTGACATTAGATTATTGAGCCTCCTCTGAGGCTGATCTCTTCAGCCTCCTCTCTGATCACAGGCCTAACTCCACCCAGCGTTTAGCATCTGCTGGTCATCAGAGAATCATGTGCTGAACTCAGGCGTTGCTCCCACCTGTCCTCAGCACAGCTGACAGAATCTCAAACCTTCAGTTCACTTTTTGCTCTTTGAATGTTCCCATCTATCAGTGATCAGCCGGCCATTCTGGATAATGGGACGGTCTGTGTGAGGATCTCCTCTCTCATTGGTTGTGAGTAGATGAGAAGAAGAAGAAGAAGAAGATCTGTATAGATAACGCTATGAACCGCAATAAGGTGACTGGATGCTGGAAGCAGGCAGTGCAGTCAGATCTCCCACTGTGTGGATAAGGCAGTGAGGATGAGAAAACATGGACCCAGCTGTGTCTGTTCCCAGCCAGAGGCGATGCTGCTTCTCTGAGCCAGGCCATGATGGATGATAGATATGGTCCTGCTGAGAAACTGAAGGGTCACAGTAACTGTTGCAGTCTTTTCTAATAAAAAATGAAAACCTGACTCTGGCTGCTCTGTTCAGTGTGTTACCGGTGAAGTTGACCTGTGTTAATACTCAGTGCTGCTTTATGGGATGTTCAAGGTGAAGAAGTTTACTTAGACTAGGCCTCTACTGTGATAGATGAATGTGTGGATTGAAATCCACTTTAACAGAAATGGTGGTCCCTTCAGAGCTGTTGAGTATTCAGTATGTATGAATACATACTGATTATAAAAAAAATCTTTTATAATTTTTTTAAATAAAACATTTAAAAATGTATATATTTTTTACATGTTTATTTCAGCTCTAAGTATTTAATATCTAGGTGTTTTATAGGAATGTGGATCTTTCAGATCAATTTGAGAAGCAATTTTGATAGGTAAAACTTAATTTTTTTGTGTCGTGTAGCGCGGGGTGCTGGTCTTGACTTGGGTAGGTGGTCTTGACTACAACTCTGCTACTGGCTCCTTGGTTGCATGTACTCCCCCACCCACCTTCTTTCCATCCCCTTTCTGTTGGATTTCTTTAAAAATAAATGCCACTAGTGGCAAAAAAAAGTGAAGTTCATGCTATGTTGGGACAGGAGACAAGATGTTTCCATCCCTGAAAATATGATGCATAGAATCACATATCTAAGACTAAACTATGTTAGAGAGTAAACATAATAAAAACATGCTTCATCTGTGGCATTGTCCATTAAAATGGCACATTTCTAATGTATTAAAATTAAATACGATCGGTTCACTTAATGATATTGTGTTAGGGATTAGGTAATGCATTCAGCAAGTACTTTTACTTTTTATACTTAAGTATTTTTAAAAGCCAGTACTTTTTTACTTTTACTTAAGTACAAATGTTAATGTGGTAGTTTTACTTTTACTTGAGTACATTTTTGTCTGTGTATTTGTACTTTTACTTAAGTAAATTTTTTGAGTACTTTCTCCACCGCTGCTACTCTTATATTATGTCTATGGCAGCCATACCCGTCTCTGGACCGGCAAGATGGCCACCATTGCACTGTGCCACCAGCAGCGATATACAGAGGTAGGTGTGTCACAAAAAGTTGTTTTAAGGTGTTTTTAGGCAAGAAAGTAGCCCTCATAGCTTCATTTACGTACTTAGTTCATGCAGTTTCTTTGAAATATACTCCGGAGTTTTCGGAGCAGCGCAGCTCCGCTAACGGGGCCAGGCGGCTCCAGGCTCAGCGGCCGGGCGGAGTGTGTTTACCCCGCTAACCGCGGCCTGATCTCGGCAAGTCACCTTGTCGTATTCTGCTGCTTGATATCTGATTGTAGCGACTCAAAGTGTGACATGAAGAGTTCAATGAGTTTGCATATATACTGTTTGATACGTGTGTCAAAATATAATATTCCTCTCTGGAGAGTTCGATACTTTTGAAGATGTTATCTTCAGAAGATACTTATATCTTCTGAAGAACACAGTGTTCTCTTCCAATACTACTAATATTCCCTTCCTCTGATTTTTTTTTGTAGTTTGTAAATTCCTATTTGTTTGTGTGTGTGTGTGTGTGTGTGTGTGTGTGTGTGTGTGAAAAATATATTCTTCCCTCCGGTTGGCTTCTTATGTGCAGTGTGTACTTTTTTTTATATATTTATTTTTTTATTGTTTCAGGCAGGCGGCTCTTGAGGAGGAGAGGCCTCAGCTCTAGGTTTGGATGCAGCTTCCCAGAATCTCCCAGTGATCCTCTTCCTCCTCCTGACATGGTCTTCTTCACTGTCTCCTCATCTTTTATATACATAAATTATAGGAACATTTTGTTATGTTTCCAAAAACATTGGCTGAATATCTGCTTGTATGTTATTGTAATAAATACATTTTTATGAAAAGATTTTGTCTCTGTTTATTTTGTAAGATTTGAATTTAAAGCTCTGACTACATATAGGTTGATACAAATTAAATGTGAAATAATTCTTTTAATGTTTCTTGCTTATAAATCCAGAGATAAGAAATAATGGAAAGAATCAACTCAAAAATTGTTCATTATGTTTAGTCAGTTGAGTCTAATATGTTATAAGTAAATAGTCTCATGTGGGGACAAAGGTTTTCATTTCTAATTGGACAGTCATACTTCACTTGTAAAAATGTGAAAAAAAAATATTGTGTGGTGTTAAACCACAGAAGAGGATAATGGGCCTATAGCATTTTTCTAACACCAACTGATGTGCAAGATTATTTTTTTTAGATTAAAGTCAGAATGATGACCGGTTTTCTTTCCCAAATCCTCTTCCGTAGGCAAACATTTATTTAGTTAAGCTTTTAATAATCTAACTGGCACATTATTTCAAACCTTTCCTACCTGGTAGAAGCAGATACACTTTTATTGTATATTTTGGATAACCTTTTCTGCATGCTTGTTCATAATATACAGGATTATAATCGGTGTGCTAATGCTATTCAGAAAGGAAAACTTAAAAAGCTATAGGATTTGAATGACAGCGTTGGACAGAATGTTCTAGCCGCGGTTTGAGCGTCTTTTTAAACCACAGCAAATTGAAGGTTGGTAAAAATTGGGCGGACTAGCCCTTTAGCCATTTACTGAATCGGAAGCTGCATTTAGAACAGTGTTTCTCAACCTTTTACGGGCCAGCGTACCCTAGCCTTTATCCAGGTCCCTCACTGCCCCCCACGTTTGTTTTTCAGCGGAAAAAGAAAAGTTCCAGATCCTTTTAATGCCATACAAATATGAGACAGAAACATGGATTATATCTTTATATAGATCTGTCTAATGAATTATCAGATTAATAGTTTTACTGGACAGAAATTACAAAGAACAAATTTGGTTCTTAATCAAATCCTAATGAGTCAAATTGAAAGTGTCATGGAGTCATCAGCCTCATGACATTAACACTGACATGAAAAATAATATTGAAATATATCAAATCTAATTAAAAACATAAATAAGTGATTAGTTATTTACTGTTATGGTCTGTAAGATATATTTATTCTCAGTATTAGATGTGGTCTCATCAAACCCATGGCACTTCAACAATATTATTTTACCTTTTAGCTGGAAATAGTGTCTGTTTATTCTTGCCATACAGTCCACTGTATTAATTATTGCTCGAAAAGTCTTGCCATACCAGTTTATTCCTCTGTATTTACTTTAGTTTCTTAGTTTATTCTTGCATTTTGTTCTTCATTCATTTCCATTTACTTTCCTTTGATTAGTATTATCCTCTCTCGGTTTATTGCTATGTCCCCTTTAGTTTATTTCCTGTTGCTAGATTTATTTTATCGTTTATTGTCGCTCAACATCATTAATCTTCACTCATCACCTGCTGCGCCGCCTAATCGTCATGTGTTTCACATCATATGTTGATTTTTCACTGTTCAGCGTCGGATTCTCTGTTTTTATGCCATAATTCACATCTAGTTCATCGCTTCGTTTTATGTCCCGCTTCTCCTGTTTCAGAGTTTTCCACAATGTGCGAGTCGTTTTTTCTTTTCTTTTCTTTTCTTTTTTTTAACCCCCTATGGTGCACAGCGTTCGGGAAGCGTATCGATGGGGAAAAGGCAGACTGACATAAACCTTTTAAAACAACGGAAACAATTTCGGTATTCTGATTATTGAAAGTTAAAAGTGCTGTGGTACCGTTGTTCTATCACACCCGTTTCATACCGGACCATTAACAGCTCCGGTGTTAACGCTATAAAATGAACGCTCACTATCGTGGTATCACCATGGAGGGATTTCTTTATTTAAATGGGTTCATTTTTCAGAGGGATACAAAGTGAGGGTATCGTGATTTTAGTAATTACATGTTTATAAGAGTTATTTTCTGTTGTCCTTCCATGGAAGTGGGCAGCTTTCAAACGGAAATAAAACACTTTTTAATATAAATTGCTGCTTTGACATGATCACATTACTGCCAAAACATCTGTACAAAAATACCAGACAAAGTGAATCACAGCAACGTCATCAGCCGGTGTAACGCTGAACTGATGTGGTGAAGCTACCAGTAGCAGGAGCGGAGCTGCACCAAAAGCTACAAACACTGAATAGGAGAAGAAGAAGAGCTGCCATCGATACCATTGCAGCCAAACATATTTTAATGTTACACAATACAATTTTACCAAGTTGCTCAAAGTCTAAACTGGCATTGTTGTGCATATAAGGTGTAAAGTTTACCTTTGACCAAACGCCCCCCAAAGGAATCCCAGCGCCCCCATTTTGTAAAAATTTCCGCCAGCGCCCCCTACAGTACTCTGAACGCCCCCTTGGGGGCGGTACCGCCCACGTTGAGGACCGCTAATTTAGAAGCCATTAGCTTCATATACTAAACAAAGTTGGACGTATAAGGCTTTCTGTGTGAAGGTGTCATGATAAAATTAATTACATGCCGATTTGGACAAGTTTACAAAAACAAACTGTGCGGGACAGAGAGAACTTCCGGGTCAGACCACTTGTCAAAAATGAAATCAAGAAAATCGAAATTGACAGCTCGTTATCCGTTTTTTTCCTTTTTTTGTTTTGTGCACTAAATGGGAAATCGGATAATGAGCCACAAATCCGATTTCCGATTTTGGTTTTCTAAACGTAAAACGAAAAAACGAGTCTATTTCCGTTTTCTCATTTTTCACTTCAAACGAAAAAACGAACTGGCTGAAAATACACGGACCCTTGTTCCTACCCCTATGTGCAAAACTGATAAAACGGTCAGAAACTTGAATAATGATGAACGGTAGTGAATGCAGCTGTATTGTTTGGTTATGAGACCTTCCGTCCTATAGAGGGAGCCATTGCTTTATTTGTGAAACCAGCAAAGCTTTGACTTTCAGCTCCCACAGCTCAGTCCTTCTGTCTTCATTAGACTCGGCGCCTGATTATTTCTCCTATTTCCTCATCGTGTTTAGGTAGAAATCAACATATTTTCACGTTTGGGGCGCCATTTCATGAAGAGAAGTGGCGCTCCATTTCATGAAGAGAAGTGGCGCCCCACTACTCTTCATGTAGTGGGAACAAGGCATTTTATTAGGTTAAAATGCCTTGTTTATGTGACTTTAATAATTTAGAACATTTAGATCTAAATAGTGATGGTGATTTAGTTGTTAATGTTAAAAGGTTGTGAAAGGGTTAACAGAGGACAGAATGTTTATAACAACTTAAGTTAACAATTATCTGTGCAATAAAATGGCACTATGTACCACATAAAACTGCCCCTTTAAGCAATGATCCACCTTAAGTCACAAGTTGATCTTCACCTGATTTAAATTGCTGCCACAATCAGCACACACAAATATGCATGCCTGAACTTCCACAAGGCACCTTATCTTTTATCTTAGTCAGCTATTGCTGACTAAGATAAAACAGAGCAAGCCTAAATAACTAATAAGAAAAACAAATAACTTTAGACTACACATTAAGTGAAAACCTGCAGGCTACTGTTAAGGAAGAAATCCTAAAATAGGTTAACTTTGGAAAAAAGTTTGGCTCTCTCTCTTCCTCTGGATCCCAGGTCCTCTCGGCAAGCCACGTGTAGCCACAAGGAAAACAACAATGCGTGTTGACATCACAGAATTACAGAGTTTAATCCAATATAAGAGAATGCATGAACTTACACCAGAAACTGCAGAACAACGGAGACATACATTCATTTGCTTGACAGACTTGGAAAAGAAGGAAAGAAAGAAAAGCAAAGACATGCAAAGACATCTTTGGAGAATTGCAAGGGCAAATCTGATTTGTTACATCTGTGTAGAAAGTTTTATCTTTTCTTTAATTTATTCAAACAAGGCGTATCTTTGCTCATCCAACCAGGAGCTATCT
>NW_006800790.1:81900-82396 GCF_000485575.1 Poecilia formosa | reverse complement strand
ATCATGCGGTCACGTCCCTGGAGCTGCAGATTTAAGGCGTTAAGATGAGCTGTTACGTCAGCCAGGAACACCAACTCGCACTTCCATTTTTCATCTCTCAAAACGGTGGAGTCTTTTCCTTTACTGTCCATGAACTTACAGATTTTGTTGCTGAGCTCAAAAACTCTGTTGAGAACTTTTCCCTGACTTAGCAAACGCACCTCTGTATGATAAGGAATGTCGGCAAATTCTGAATTTATCTCCTGCATAAAGGACCGAAACTGCCGATGATTTAACCCTTTAGCTCGGATAAAGTTTACGGTTTGCGTTTGCGTTACAGTTCTCATTACATGGTCCATTTTCAGGACTTTGCCACATAGTGCTTCCTGGTGTGCGATGCAGTGATATGCTGTTAACTCACCAGTACAGTTCTCCTCCTGCATCTTCACTCACATCCTTCCCACTAGTCCACATTTTTCACTGCACATAGCCGGTGTTCCATCAGTTGTAAGTCCAA
>NW_006800790.1:72208-80990 GCF_000485575.1 Poecilia formosa | reverse complement strand
TGGCCCGCGGGCCATGAGTTTGACACATGTATTTTAAATGCTGGTTCTCTAAGATGCAAATACAAGTAAAATGTCTTGCCTAGGAAAAACAACTGTATTGTACAATTACTTTGCGGTAGTTTACTGCCACTCGTCAGTCTTGATTGTGACAACAGAAGAAGACATCAAATTGACGGTATCCTACCGTATTTTGGAATAACAGAATGTTACTGCTGGAATTCCGCTGTAAATTTACAGCCATTTCTAAGAGTGTATCTGAGAGGTGCAACAGCTGTGGCAGTACTGGCTTTCATTGGTTTTTAAACCTGTCCAGATTTTTAAACTTCATGGGTTTTCCTCCTCTGAAAAGACTGGCATAAGTAAACTGTCAGAAGTCCACATCAGTTGCTGAGGTCCTCTTTAACTTTTGAGCTTGAGTGAGAACACAAGAAGTAGTGAGAACACAAGAAGTAGCCTACAAGATGTAGGCTCTTCCTCTTTGGGAAGAGAGCAGGAGACTTCTAATGTTTCCAGTGCTGAAGTTACCTTACCACCAGCAAACCACCTAGCAGAAAGGAAATGCCTTTAATTGCTAACAAATGGAAACAGGAAAAGTGCCAGAAATCTGTTTTGATTGCAAATGTACCAGATGTACAGGTCAAGGGACATAACTCCTTGCAGTACAACACTGTAGCAACAAGCAGACAGCTCAGAGAAAGGTAAGGAGTCTGCCAAGATAACAGATTGTGAGGATCCAGTGTCACACAGAATATGAACTGGAAGCTGATCGTTAGGCATTCCAGAAAATGAAACTAACCCATCCAACAGGAAGGGTTCAAAACAAAGATCAGGGGTATAGTCAAGTTCAGCTTTTTCTAGGATATGAGCTTTGTTCTTAATTAAACCCACACCTTTTGGTTTGGTCTGTAAAGAATTATTTTCTTTTCATTTCAAAGCCAAACAGTTAGCAATAAGATAACCTGTTTTGTGACAATAGAAAAAATTTTTATGATCTTTTTGTGGAGTTAACCTGGATTGTTCTGAAACTGTTTTAGCAGTTACACTTTCAATGAGTGCAAGACTGAAAGGTAGACTTATGTGTAAGAACATATTCATCTACTAACAGCAGCAGAAGACGGAGAGTTTACCTTTTGCTCATTCAGATGTACAACAACATGCTCAGGTAGACAATTTGTGAACTCCTCTAATAGAACTAGTTTTCTCAGAGAGTTAAAATTCACCTTACTTGAAGCACACCATCAGTCAAAGAGACTTCCCTTCTTCCTGGCAAACTCTACATAGGTCTGAGTGGGGCTTTACTTAAAAGACCTAAATTTTTGCCGGTAAGCCTCAGGAACAAGCTCATCAGCTTTCAGAATGACGGCTTTAACCACCTCATACTTAAGAGGGAGGCCGGCTCCAACCTCTTGAGCTTTACCTTGGATTTTCCACTGTAAAAGTAATGACCAGACATGAGGTGGCCACTGTAAAGCCTGCGCTATCCACTCAAAAGCAGACAAGTACAAGTCAATTTCTGTCTTTTGGAACTCGGGTACGAAAGCCACATATTTATTTAGTCAAAGGGTTAGCCTGTCACGATAACAAATTTTGCTGGGCTATTAATTGTCTCAAAAATTATTGTGATAAGCGATAATATTGTTTGATGACCATTTTAAACTGATGTAATGGTAATGACATAATAATGCAAGCACATCCTGTCCCTCTTCTCCCCCCCTCAAAAAACCCCACTTTATTTTCAAAAGAACACTCCACTTTAAGTGTAGCAGCAAAGACATCTCGATGAGCTGAATGTAGCTCTTTTTTAAGATTGCTGACATCGCTAACTGCAGCGGCCTGGGCTGCAGCCTCTGACACAGGTGGAGAGGACTCACCACTAGTTGAGGATTCACCACCAGGAGCAGGCCGTAGGTGAGACTGTATCGAATTTCCTCCTTTAGCAGGCCTTGGTGGCATTTTAGTGACCAAACAAAAAAAATGGTGTACAATGTAAAATTACTTATATCGTTTGAGGTCGAAGCTGAGAAAAAGTGCCTGGCAAAAATTGAAAAAAGAGCCAACCTAAAGGAGCACACTAAGACGCAATTCACTGCACCGCCATTCAACCGGAAGTCCTGGTTGCGTGTTTGTCATCAAAATGACCTCATCATAATGCCATCATCGCTTGCATAAGACCAGCCTGGTGGCCAATTTGGCACATCCAAGCGGCAGCTGCTTGTTTGATTTTGAAGAGCAATTGACCATTAAGCTGCCTGGGTGAATTGTTCCACTGTCTCCCGGACCTCAAACAGCACAAAGCAGGCAGAGCTGTGAGTAAACAATGCCTCAGGCAGCATTTTGAATGAATCGGTGGAGATACATCAGAGCCAGGGAGAAACAGGCATGATGGCAGATGGAGACACTTGTGTAAAATATTATTTACTGAATGTTAAAACATGCAATCTAGAAGATACGCAAAAAGCTTAAACTGACACTTGTAAATTTTCAGCATCTTGACTAATGGCAACTGGAACTTAAAATTTTCCAGTTGCAGTTGTGGAATCTCTATTGCTGTTATTCATGTTTCAGGTGCTTCCTGGTTTGACTTTTCACTAAAAGATTTTGTGATTTTAGTAAACTTATCATTTTAAAACTATGATACACCAAGGTACCAGCACTAGACCTAATAATCTCACACCACGATATTCTTGGTTGAGGTAACATTAGCTGTTTGTAAAGAGGAATATTTTTTGTCATTTTCTTTTCATTTTTTCTGAAAATATAAAAATAAAATAAACAGTCATGTTTATTATGTTGAATCTAAATATCCTGGTAAATATTTCAGTGTTCATTACATCCTGATGACAGTTTAGGGATTTGGGGGGAGAGTAACAAATAGCCAGGGAATGAAGAGGCAAAATGAGGAGAGTATAGTTAAAATTTTAGTTAAAAATAAGGCAGGAAGAATCTTGAAAGCAACATTTTTTTCTTTAGGGAAAAACCTAGAGAAAAAAAATGAGAGTGTAAATAACAAAATCCAGGGTTTCTAATAAGAAACAGTGCTCCAGCAAACTATCTTGGGAGAAACCATGAACCTGGCATCTTCATCTACACAAGCCTCCACAAAGCTGCAGCACACATGTTGCCCAATTGACCAACAGGAACTTAGATTAGTTCCTCACCTAGCTTCATACTAGGTGGGAAACTGACCCAGTATGAAGGTCAGTTCATCAAGAGGCACAGTGGAGTCAGCTGCACCTGCAGAAGCTGTATGAGCTCAGCAGCAACTTGAAATGGGGAAACATGCCTGCAGTCACCACTGCACGTAACGATGTTTCTTGGACATTATATTATACTTTCTCTGACTTCAAAATTATTTCAAAAATAAACTCTAAATTGTATAAGATCCCTCCACAAATTTTCAAACACATTGTTGCAAAAACAAAATGAGCATTGGATTTCTTACAGAACCTCTGTCAGAGTTCAGCAGAGTTGCAGAGATGCCAATTCGCACACTGGACTTCTGCCAATTAAAACACGACTATTAAAGCAGCACCCATGCACAAAAGGTCCACTTTGAGTAATGATGGTATGTTGACTGATCAGTTTGACTTGGCAAGAATGACTCTGTGCACTCTAAACCCAGGATGAAACATTAATACCCCAATAGAGCGCTGTCAGAGTGGAGGGACACATTTTTGTTTAACTGTCGTCAATCCTGGAAACTCCAAACACAATTAAAGGGTTTTTTGTTTGTTTCTTGCTGCTGATTTATTTGATCATTAGACAAATAAATGACATTAAACAACATTTAACAACATTAAAGCACAATAACTGATTTATTTATGATTTCTTTTGCAGAAACTGGAGTTACACAATACGTACTCACGCATATAACCGTATCAAGGTGCTCATGTAGCACAAAGGTTCCCACCTGAAGGAAAGTGTGAGCTTTTATAAAAACAACAAGCTTACTTTCATGCATTTGTTTTTATTTTTTGACCTTTTTAAGTCCAGTTTAATAGCTGCTTGAATCTTTTCTCTAATTACGCAAATGCGTAGCTGGGTGGGTATGCAGGCCCTGCAAGGACAGGGTCTCATTAGAGAACAGGACAGAGTGTTTCTTTAGCCCGGCTCTGGCAGTGCGACCGCCTGCTGGATGGAAAACAAAAAAGGAGAGGTGAAGAGAAGAGGAGGAAAAGAAAGAGAAAGAACATTGCTTCAACAAGTGTCAGCTAGTCCAAAATCCTCCTTTTGCACAGCTTGCATAGTCTTTAGTAAGAGTTGGAAGTTTTCTCTTTTTTGACAATTTAGTGATTAATATTAACTAATTCCCATCAAGGTTTGCATCTGAAAGTATATGAGGTTTCCTCCATAAATCCCCATATTGGATAATCTGTCATCTTAAAACAAATAAACCTCTACATTTTGAAATCTATGAGGATTTGTGTTTAAACACTGAATGTCACTTCAAGCTTTAAAATTATAAAATGAGCTCCAATAAGATATTAATTCTGAAAAACCTCTGTGAACTTTCAAAGAAGAAAAATGTCTGTAGATGATTTTTAGGATTTTAAAACGTTTTAACTTTTCTCGGGAAAACCAAGAAAAATGTTATGTTTTATTCCTGGTATAATGGGAATCAGCCAGAATCTGCAGATGACACTTCAAGAAATAAAATTAATTTAATTAAATGACAGAATGTTCTCATACAGTCATAAACGAACATCTCCAGGCGATATCTACAGTATTTCATTTTAAGCATCTTTCAGCTTTTGACGATTACAGGCAGTCTTACTTACTTTAAATATCAGTCTCTTTGTTCTATATAAATAGAGCCTAAACGATAGTATATTTCACCAACTGTGTTTACATTACAAATGCATGCAAAACTTTGTCAATATTCTGCTAATGTCGAACAGACACAATTTCACAATTGCGGCATACTATTAAATAAGAAACACAGTTAAAATCACATGTGAATAAGGTTGTTCATGCGATCATTCATTAGAAACCATGCGGCGCCGTCATCCTCCAACCACTTCCTGTTGTCTTCTCCAGGTTTCCACTAGTTGTTGGTCACATGACTCATGTGATGTGAAAAAGGTGTTTCCATTGAAGATTTGTGAAATACACTAATTTTGATACTATCTATTTTTAGCACATATGTGCATTTGAGATTTTAAACTGGCAAGACCAGCATTATTAAACAGCAATCTTTGTGTGTTCTTCTGAAAATACACACACCTTTACATTAACTGTTAAGTTTTCAAAAGGCAGCCTATCACAGAGGCTGAAAGAGCTGAAACAGATTAATTTTGCTCTTCTGCCTTCCTGTTACGTGCTGAAGTCCTGCTCTCTCTCACTCTTTTGCAGCTTGATTCAGCTGCAGACTATAAGAGAACTCTGTTTTCTGTTTTAGTAGCATTTCAGTAGAGTGAAACAAAGCCATTCCAGGGTGAATGCCAGGCTTCTTTATGCAACAGAAAACAAGAAATCATAACACTTTATAGTTCAGATATGGCAGTTCAGATATCATTAGAGCTTTTGAGATGCTGTCTAGCTTCTACAAAGTATAAACAATACCTTTTTGTCATGGCAACTATCTGAAAGTGACAAAGTAAAGAGCTGCACAGCATCCCAGACCAAAAAGAGTAATTTTCCAAAACTGCAATGCCAGTAAGTAAAAGAACAAATCAGAACGAATGTAGCAGAGCTGCTGCCACCACGATTCTAGAGTAAAAATGTGTTAAATCTTTAATGTTTCCATTTTAAGAAAACTTGTAAATAAACTCGAGAACAGTTATATCCTTCTTTCGAGAGTTTGACCACAAAAACATGCTTTAGCTTTACATGGAAAAAGTAAAGCTAAAGGCTATATACAATTATTTTATTTTTATCTTGTTTCCTTAAGCTCTTTATTTTTTAGTTTTCCTCTTTTTGTGGTTTAGCTTCCTGAATCCTTGGCTCCTGGGTCATTTCCTGCTGAGAGTTTGGGTTCAGCTCTTATTTTGGGAAGAGTCTCTTCCACCAGTGAACTTTGACCTGATGCTTTTGATTTATAGCAGGCTTAAAATTGACCCAAACAGCTAACAGATAAGTCCAATAATAAGAGAGGAAACGGCTGTAAGAATAGTGAAAGGCGTAAAAAGTTCAACATATTCTTGAGGTGGAATACATACAATTTTCACATTTTAATGAATGAAGTCTGTTGGTTGTATTGTGACAAAATGTGAAAAGGCGAAAGGGGAGGAAAAACTTTGCGAGGCTGGGTATGTTTGAGCTCCCAACATAAAATCCAGTTTAAGCTACGTTTGGAGTGTCTCTCTACCAGCTGTGCACATCTGGAAACCCAGAGTTTTGCTTATTCCTCTTTGTAAATCAGCTCCAGTTTAGTATGAACAGACATTTAAAAGTCTTGCCACAGATTTTAAAACCTGCACATCAGCTTTATGCAATGGATTGACTTTGTAACTCATGTCAAACTACCAGATGGATATGAATAATGTAAAAGAATCAGAAACTCTAAACAAGGATGCTCACATGTCATTATGACAACAACTATCACATGTCTTTTACAGAATAGTTAACATTGTATGAAAGTTTATCCCCATTTGTTCTTTAATGGCTACTTTAGTAACATTTGTCCAGTGCTTGTTTATTCTTGGTATTTTTTTATGCAAAAGTATTTGTTGCAATTTAAAACTTTAATTTATTGAATTGGGATTTATGAAGTAGCACAAGCCTGATTGTAAAGTGGAGGGGAACAGACATACACTGTAAAAAAGACTAATAAAATCTAGAAATTATTGTTTTCAGCTTTCCAGGTTCTACTGTTCTTTATAGACACAGATTTTGCTGCAATTAATGCAAAAGATCCACATTTATTTCAGAAATGTCTCAACCAGCTTTACGTGTCTAGAAACTGATGTTTTTTTCTATCCTTTACATTGTAAAGTTGTTCAGACTTAGTTAAATTGGATTAGGAGAGTGTATGAACAGCAACTTTTCAGATTCTGAATTGGATTAAATCTTAGACTGTGAACAATTTTATAACTTAAATATGTATTCTATTTACAATGCACTGGAATGCATTATCGGGCATCTCAGTAAAGGGGACACAATATAAAATGCTATTTTTGTTATGTGAAATTCATCAATTTAAAATATCCCTTCCTCTTTGCAATCATATGCTTCTTTGAGTTGGCCAGTCATATGAAATCCCAATAAATTTTGTTGTAATTTGATAAAACTTTTTCTGTGTATCAGTTTGCACCTTAAACATTGTATTTTAATCCTATATTTCTCTTCCAACCCTTATATACTGATGTGCTGAAAAGAGCTAGACAGAAGTAAATGACAAAGGGGATTTCTTCCCTTAAGTCAACCAGAGCTGCTGGTGGAGTCCTCATTAAGGAGATGAACTTGTGATGAGAGTGACGGAGAGATTAACCGTTCTCAGGCAGAGAATGTGAATGATTCTTGGAATAATATCAAACTATTCTGTTTGATTTTGAAATCATGCGTGATGCCTTTTGAAGCGCAGAGGAGTGTGATGTGGTGTAGTATTATTAATTGTGAGAGTGATAACATGATTAAACGTGTGTGTGCTTTGCAGGGTGACAGAGTTGATGGGTTACACCCCTGAGGACCTGCTGGGTCGATCAGTCTATGAGTTCTACCACGCCCTTGACTCAGACAGCATCACCAAGAGCCACCATAACTGTAAGTCACAGATCTTCAAGCTAATTCTCATTCCATTAGAAAGTCTTTTTTTTTTCTTTTTTTTTTGGGACTAAAAATGTAAATTTTACGATCTTCAGAAATCTCTAAAAGTTGTGTTAAAAAGTCCCACAGCCAGACTGAGATTTCGCCAGATCCATTTGAAAGCTGGAGATTCCTGGTTGTTCACACATCCTTAAACTGTCTTAAATTCCTTTAGAAGATTTAAGTTAACCTTAAATACATTAAATCTCAGGGCTTAAATTTTGTCGTGGGATGACTGTTTAATCTTGGATATTCTGTGTGTTTTTTTTCTCATCTTTATTATGGTCTGTGACTTGAGGCAGTTGAAGCTAGCAGTAACTAGCTGCTAATATAGCTGTGGTAACTGGGTGTTATAACAGCCTAGTTACCACAGCTATTATACCCTAAGCAAGCTAGAGAATACTGGCTGGGATGACGTTATCACGTGGCGGTGTTTGCCACGTGATAACGTCGTCCCTTATTATCCATTAATAAGGGATAACATTTGTCATCCCTTATTGTTTTCTAAAAACATCTATTACCGCATTTTTTCAAAGTTTTATCAGTTTGAGAAAACGTATAATCACAGCTGCTTCGATCCAAAAATGTTATGATTTCTTTATCCAAAAACAATCAAGATTGAATCAGAAAAGCACCTGAGAGCATATTATTTCCCTTAAAAATGTCTCAAGGTTATAAAAAAACTATAAAGAGATATAAAAGCTCAGAGTTTCAAACTAATTTGTATCTATTATTATTCTGTGAGTATATTTGTGATCAAATGAATCATTTTTAGAAAGTTTAAATGTCCCTTGTTATCTGCTAGTTGAGCAAATGACTGAGAGTTTGTTGTGAGAAGCTGGCAGGTTGTATACCTGCCAGCTAAAATGGGAGACGTGTAAAGAATCTTTACACATCTCCCATTTTACACTGATAATTCAGAAACATTACATTAATGCTAAAATTACATAAATTACTGTATATGTGAGGATTACCTCTCTCTCTCTCCCTCTCTCTCTCTCTCTCTCTCTCTCTCTCTCTCTCTCTCTCTCTCTCTCTC
>NW_006800790.1:63722-72198 GCF_000485575.1 Poecilia formosa | reverse complement strand
CTCTCTCTCTCTCTCTCTCTCTCTCTCTCTCTCTCTCTCTCTCTCTCTCTCTATAGCCGGTAAATAGATCAACTTCTGGTCATGTTTTATGGTTGAACTCACACAAAGTTTCTCTACAAGAACAAAATCTACCATCTGTTTTCTGATGAAATTAAGGAACATTTTCATATGAAGCTCTAATTTTATCTAATCTAATCTAATTTTATAACAAAGAAAGTTTTAACCAAAAGTGAGGGGAAATGTGTTTTGGATCTAATTATGAAAAATAAACTAATATTATGAGAAAAACCATATCAACTAAATGTTTCCTTTTACATCATGCCATTTTATTGTGGGAATTCTGTCCAAATTTAGTTTAAAAAAGCAATAAAACTAACCAGAACTGGAGGTGAGGTCCAATAGGTAATGGTTGGAGGCTTTTGGTACTTTCCTGAGAACAGACGTTCCTGCCAGGCATGTCCTCAATGGCTGGAAAAGACTGAAAGGAGGAGAGGAGAGGCTGTGAATGAAGTGAAGATCTGTTGTAGAACTGCAACTGTAGCAATGAAGTTTGATCTGGTTTGAATCTAAAATTTAAATAAATCAGACAAGCAGAAGCCTTGTCTGACTTGTGGGAAACATGGGAAAAATGAGGAGCACAGAATGTATGTAAAGACAAAAGTGGCATGTTTCAATTATTTTATAAGTACCAAAACTGATATTTATGCATGTGAAAATACATCTTTCTCAAACTGTGGTCCCCGGACCACTGGTGGTCTGCAAGGTACTGCATGTAAATGACTGTTTATTTGCTGTGACATGAGCTCAAATTGTGACATTACAGTTAGTTTACTGAGTGTGGATGTGTCATTCACTAGCGACTGGATTCCTTTGAATGGCTAGAGGTTGGAATCGCTCCAGTTAGTTAGAATTGTTCTTTGTTTTTCATGAATTTGCTTGGTAATGCTATGCTTTCGGATCAACAGCTATTGTTATTTTTGTTTAATTAAAATTATTACGTTAAATAAACACAATACATGAATACAATTGATAGAAATGGGTAAATTTTTTATTTTTATATTTAATGGTGCAGAAAAGGATTTTTTGTCTGTGTTAAAGCAACTCAAGTCTATTTTTCTTTAATTGTGCTTCTAAGTCACAAACAGTCCTAAATGTTATTAATGCACATAACACTTGGTAGTAAATAAATTCTTCTTTCTTTATTTCCATGTGTTTGACATCATTGGAAAGCTTAGACACTTTTAGAATATGTAAATAACTCAAAATGCCTAAGTAGACGTGTTCATGGCTTTGTTGGTGCCAGTCACATTTATCAAACAGCACCACTCTTCAAATTACGATGAACAAAGAAGACAACAATATGTGAGTTAAGAGACTAATATTTTCATTTCAAGTTGCATTATGTATTCAGATGTGTTATCGCTGGGGCAATTTCAGGGTAGGTGGTCCGTGATTGTTTGTTAAATGGGTTAAGTGGTCCTTAGCCTGAAAAAGTTTGAGAAACACTGTTCTAGGAAGAAGAAGTTACAAAATCGACAAACAATATTTTTGCTGTTCTTCGTTTTATTTATTTATTTATTTATTTATTTATTTATTTATTTATTTATTTTTACACTGAGTAGAAAACAGAAAAAAAGAAATTGTCTCACAGAAATGAATGAAAGAAATTAAAAAACTTCTCAAAAATAAATATTTGTCGAGCTGAACTCACTGGAAACCTCCAGTTTATATTTTTTTGTCAAATTTTCTCAAATAAATGTCTTTGATAATTATTTTTCTGCATCTTTTCTCATCATGTCTTCTTTTAGTTTGTTTTTTGTATGAAGTATTTTGTCAACATTAATATTCCCAAATTCTTCTCAAAATATTTGTTTTAAATACATTTGTTAGCAGTTTTTATGTCATTTTTATGCTATTAATATTAAAATAGCCAAGAATTTGTCACCTCATCGGAAACCTCTGATAAATCCTGCATGGATGGATTCTTAAATCCGGTCCAGAATGAGACCAGTTTTGTAGGAACCAAGCTGGCCCTTTAAATCCAGCTTTTCTCTGTCCTGTTGGAAACCAGAAACATTTACAAAATGTTAATATGAAAATGTGTAGAAAAATGCATGAATTCTCAGGGCAACCAACAGATTTATGCTTGAGTAATATCTAATCAGTGATTTTGGTGTTTATGATGTAGTTCAGCTCCAAGGGGTCTCCAAACATTAGCTGACTGGAAGCTAAGCAGATAAAAAGCGCTCTCTGTCAGCATGACTCTGCTCTCCCAGCCAACGTGAACAGCCTGTTGATCAGCACATAGAACAGCGTTCCCCGCTGTACATGCAGCGCTGGCCTAAACGTCCTCAGGGAGTCACTCAGACACACACACCCACAGTGTCAGTGGCCTAATGTACGTGTTTTGACCAGTCATGCTCCTTTCCCACGCCAGCGCTGAACCCTGGACTGAAGCCAGCAGATCCCGTTCTCAGCTTAAAGTCAAACATCTAGCTTTGTCATGCTAACACACAGTTGATTGATCTGGGACTCTTTGTAACAGATGCTTGTGAGATGCTTTTGAATAAAGCAATTGGGCAAAGTCATGATTCTGAGTCAGTTAAAATTTTTGAAGTAGTTCCCTTAAACCCAGAAACATAAGTCCAGTTTTACCGAAGTAGAATGTGTCTGATTTTTTTTTTATCACAAAGAGCACAGCTAAGTCAATCTTTTAAAAATAGAAACCTCCAAGACATTGGTACCACAGTTAAAGCAGGAAAAATTAGCCTAAACCAGTGTCCCCCAGCCATGGTCCTGAAGGTGCCGCATGCTTGAGATGTTTCCTTCAGGCCAGATGATTTCATCTGATGGCTGATTAGCAGGCGTTTGCTGAAGTCAATAATCTGAATCAAAACGTTGTTCTGGTCAGAAAAAATCCAAATACAATCTGTGGTCAAAGTGACAGAAAACACTAAACGTCACCCTGAACACACAATCCTCACCATGAAACATGTCCTGGGGACTTTTTTCAGCCAGAACAGAGAAGATGATTAGAGTTTACGAGAAGATAAATGGAGATAAATGCATCAAAATGATAGGAAAACCCCTTAGTCTTCTAAAATGTTGGCTCTAGGACAGAGTTTCATCTTCAGAGAAGGACCTAAACATCCAGGCAGAGCTACAAGAAACAGTTTAGATTGAAGTGTAGCCCAGTAACGGCCTGATCTAAATCCAATCGGAAATCTTTGACAAGACTTTTGAAAATGATTTTCTCAAACAATTTATATTCAGCTACAGTTCTGTAGCTGAATATAAATCAGTTGTGGTGATGAACATGAGTGCTATATATATATATATATATATATCCCAACTTTTTCCTTTTTCCTCTGCAGTGTGCAGCAAGGGTCAGGCAGTGAGCGGTCAGTACCGTATGCTGGCCAAGAATGGCGGCTACGTCTGGGTGGAGACTCAGGGAACCGTCATTTACAACAGTCGCAACTCTCAGCCTCAGTGCATCGTGTGCATCAACTACGTCCTGAGGTCGTGAAGACTTTCTGAGCAAAATGCCTGGAAGAGCTTGTTGTTCTAACTCCTGGAAGCTTACTGTTTGTTCTCACACGGTGCAGTGACGTGGAGGAGAAGTCGGTCATTTTCTCCTTGGAGCAGACAGAGGCGCTGTTCAAGCCGCCAAATATGAGCAGCTTCTTCACCACTGAAGGAGCCAGCAAGAACGCAGAATCAGGAGCTTCTCTCTACAAGAAGTTCAAGACAGAGCCAGAAGATTTGGCTCAGCTGGCTCCGACTCCTGGAGACACCATCATCTCCCTCGACTTTGGTCAGTTTGGACCTCTGACAATTTTCTGGAAAACTTTTGGGATGTTTTTGCTCTCTAAAAAGACACTTCAGTTGTTTTACTTTTGTTTTCTTTGCCTTAGGTTGCACTGAGTTTGAGGAGTCCCAGCAGCCAGCGCCTTTTACCCCAGTGTCTTCTTCACCCATGCCCCCTCCTTCATGTTGGACAATCGAGAGCCAAAAGCCGGCTCCTGTGGCAACAGCTCAGACCCCGGCTCCAGCTCTTGGTGACGCACCTAACAGAGCTGGGGCGTTCACTGTGCAGCAGAAAGCTCCACTGGGCAGCGCCACCCCGAGCCTCAGCAGCTGCTCCACGGTGAGGAGGAGGACGATTAGGAGGAAGGCTGAGAAGCCCCATTGTTTTGTTGAACGGCTTAATTAGGCTGAAACTGGTTGATTGAGTTTATATCCTGGATTATTCGGTCTGTGTTCAGCGAGGTCAATCAAAGCGGGCAAAGTGTGTGAGAATATCGGGGGTGGAAGTTTGGATGGATCAGACCATTAGCTTTCAATGGAGCCTTTTTTCGTGACAATTCTTCTGCTCCTTCTTTTCTCTCATGTCTTTTATCTCTTTGTCCGTTCTCCCAGCTTCTCCACTAGTCTCATTTTGCCGTTTTCCGTCTGCAGCCCAGCAGCCCAGGTGATTACTACAGCTCGGTGGAGAGTGACCTGAGGGTGGAGCTCACTGAGAAGCTGTTTGCTCTGGAGACTGAGGGAAATGACAGCACTGCACACACAGAGGTGCATCGCATCATATCCAGTGGGAATCAAACATCAACTTCAGGGTTTAACAACAAAAATAAAGGCAGAATTATTCCATTTCAGGGTCGTAATGCTAAAAAGTTTTTAAAATACTTTTTAGAACATTTTAGAAATCTCTGTTAGTGTACAATTAACTAGTTGAGAATTTTAACTACCAATACTCTCATATAGCTTACAGTTAATAAAACGAAAAATAGCCGGTTAGCCTAGGTGCCAGGCTGCCGAGCAGATGCTAACTTTAGCATTAGTAGCAGCTAACATTTAGCTTTTTCCTCTCCCATTGAGCATTTTCTTGTTAAAAATATAAAGAATTTATTTTTAAACGGTCCAAATGACTAAAATGGGAAACATTTGTTCTGAGTTGAGAATGTTTTAAGACGCTTTAAATGACAAAGTTTTAGACAGATTTTACAAAAGGTAAACATTGTAAAACATGAATACAGCGGAGCCCAGATATTCATGACAGTTTGCGACCACAGTCACCTGTGAAAAACTGAAATCCAAGAATACTTCATTACTGACATTTTTTAGCTATTCCTTATCTGCCCCACCAGTGCGTGTAAATATGTGACAACATTCACCACTTTTCTATTAATATTCACCACCCCACGCATTGATACTATTACTGCACTAGCAGATTCAGATACTGTTACTGCACTAGCAGTAATAGTATCAGTAAGATGACATTACTGTTAGGGTTTACCTTCTTTCTATTATATACTCAACATAAAGATGAGATCTAAATAAACCTGTGCTACACATAAATGTAACAGCAAAATTATTCTTAAGTTATTTCTCCTTTTTTGCTTAATGCGCATACAAATTCTGTCAGATGAGCAATTTAAAACTGGTAGAAGCTTCTATCAACTTATCTCATCTTTATTACTCAACTTTGTCTGATAAAGGAATTATCAGACAAACTTTGCCCTAGGAATTAGTTTGTTCAGCAACTATTTTCTGTTTTACTTCAAAATAAGAGTAGAATATCATGTCAGACACCAGACAAAGTCATGCTGGCAGACTTTCACTAGAAATGCTGCAGAGGTTTAATGTCAGTAAATGTTCTGGCTCTATATCTTATAAAGTGAAGTTCTTAATCCGCTAATTATTAGCAATCTCTACTAACTCAAACTCATGCAATTTGAAATAATACATTGCTACTTAATAAACACAATTTGCTCATTGTCAAATTGTTACAGGATTCCTTTAATTAAAATATCTTCTGTATCAGTTTGTATTTATATTAACGTGATTTTTTTTTGCTATTGATGTTTTAGTTGAGCGTTACCTTTTACCCATTTTGTTTGTTTCTTCTTTTACAGGAGGACTTGAGTGACTTGGATTTGGAGACTCTGGCTCCTTACATCCCGATGGATGGAGAGGACTTCCAGCTCAATCCGATCATTCCGGAGTCAGAGCCCCTGGAAGCGGCCCAGGTGGGGTCCCTAGGGAGCCTGAGCAACCTCAGCATCCACCAGAGCTGCAACAATGTAGCCAGCCTCTTCCAGCCACTCACCGCCCCCCCTCAGCCTCAGAACCACTACCAGCCGCAACCGCAAGCATCCTGGGCCACGGGTGGGAGGAGAGGCTCCAACCCGGGCGCCATGGAAATGCGACAGAAGTTGTGCATGATGCCCCCGATACGGAACCCCCCTTTCCGAGGCCTGGCTGGCACGCCCCTGTCTTCCATGCAATGGCCTCCGGACCCAATAATAACCTACCAACAGCGGCAACGTCCACCGAAGACCTGTCTGATTGACGACATGTCGGGCGAAGAGCAGCCGTCCTGCCAGCAGAACACATCACACCTAGAGCACAAACAGAGGTGAGGTTGCGTCAGAGCACACTTTATTAAAGCTGCAGTGTTTAACTTTTATAAAAAATGTTTTTTTTTTTACATATTTGTTATCATCATGTTGTGACAGTATGAGATGGATGATCTGTGAAAAAACTGAGCTTCTCTCTGTGCTAACTGCAGTCAGAAACAGCCAATCAGAGCCAGGAGGCGGGTCTTAGCACTGCCAATTACTCTTGTGCTCAGAACCCTGCCTTTTCAGCTGGTTTCCCACTACATAGCCTGCCACAAATACTAAGGCTAGTTAGCATAGTAACTCATGTTTTCCTGGAACAGTGAGTTATTTCTCCACCGAGAACAGACTATATGAGGTTGATTGACAAGATTAAGGCCCTCCTCCTGGCTCTGATTGGTTGTTTTTGGTTGTTTTTGATGGCAGTAAGAGGTGGAAGAGATTTATGTTTTCACAAATTACTTGTCTCATATCAAACTGTCACAACAAGGTGACAGCTTTAGCAAATATGGTGAAATCATATTTTTGTAAAAGTTACTTACTGCAGCTTTAAGGGTTTTACACCGTGTTCCAAAATATTATGAAAATTGGATTTAAGTGTCATAAAGATTTAATTTT
This sequence comes from Poecilia formosa, assembly GCF_000485575.1. NCBI lineage: Eukaryota > Metazoa > Chordata > Actinopteri > Cyprinodontiformes > Poeciliidae > Poecilia > Poecilia formosa. The sequence goes on along the minus strand of NW_006800790.1, from coordinate 65,176 downwards.
TGTTGTTCCATTAAATTTGGAGATGGTATTGTGTCTCAGGGCTCTTTGAGTCACTATAATTAATTTCAGAGACCTATGCTTATTAGTTTGCCAGGTGACCTCAATTAAAGGAAATCTACTGAAGATGTTCCACATTATTAAGCAGTCTTCAGGTTTCAAGCAGTATGGGAAAGAAAAAGGGTCTCTGCTGCCAAAAAGCATCATATAGTGCAGTGTCTTCATCAAATTAAGAGAGCAGCTGTTAAAATGCCTTTACAAAACAGCAAACAGTTATTTGAAGCTGCTGGTGCCTCTGGAGTTCCATGAAAATAATGATGTAAGATCCTGCAAAGGATCAAACCCTGTTATGCACAAACCTACTGTTAGCAGGGGCGGATCTACTGGGGTGGCATGGGGTGGCAAACGAGAGCCTTGCCACCCCTGTTGCCACCCCAACTAGCGACAATGAATTCAATAAATAGTTATGGCAAATCGGACATTAAGCGCATGAAACTCTTTTTTTCCGACAACATTGAATGCAACACAATGTAACCTGACACCCACTACTAAGTAGCGGGAATTGCGAGAGAAGGACAGAGTGCCAGGCAGCAGCATTGATGGATAAATATTACTGGACTGGACATTACGTGATTTCTTGTAAGTCACACATGCGCCATTGGTGTCCATTGAGTCAGGAATATCGATGGTCAGGAAACTACTACAATCACGCAAAGAATCAGAACAACCATGCAATGTTTAGCAGTTAATTAAACCATAGATAATGGTAATAAGGGCTTCAGATTTCACAGGTGAGGAAAACGTTTTAATTTAAAGAAAAGATTGAACAAGTGAGCAGTAGGTCAGTTATACTAGCCTAACTGTTGCTGACCTGGTATTGACTTTGATAACATTAACATGTGCTGTGCAGTTCGGTGTGTTTTTGTTCTGTTAGCACTAAAACTGGTCAACCCGCACACCAAGTCATCAGTAGAACAGCTGTTTAAATCAGCTAATCAACCACCGCGGTAATCAGGCGAAAACTTATTGATAATCACAATATGTTACACAATATGTGACATTATGTTGTCAGGCATAATGACAACATAATGTTGTCATTATGCCTGACAACATAATGTAACAGACTGGATGTTCTGTTTTAGTGTTTTTGCTACTTTTTTGTGTGGGAAGTGTTTGTTGTTTGGTGTTGATTCCCCTGGTCGGTAATCTCTGCTCTACCTGCTCGTTGAGCTGTTGTTTGTCGGTTGCCATGGCAACGGGTCCGTGTGTAATGCCGACATACAGAGCGAGAAAAGGCGGAATAGAAGTTGTTGGAGCTATTTTTTCTTTATTTCTTTATCCATTTGAATTTTGTTACTTTATTCTTAAATTTCTATTTTTTTTTATTTACAGAGTTTATTTGTAGGTTGATAATTGTTGCTTTTATTTATTTTTGTTTTATTTTTCTTATGTATTTT
>NW_006800790.1:47822-63712 GCF_000485575.1 Poecilia formosa | reverse complement strand
TTGATCAAACATCAGTTTTCTAATCTTTATTTTAAGAATAGATATATCCAATAACAAACGATGGCGCTACTAATATTTTTGTGACAGATTTCTCCTTGTGCTGTATTGGGATAAAATGGTTTTCTGGACACACTGAATCACATAGCGACCAATAGGCTCTGTCCAGTCCAGTAATGCATATCAATTAGGAGGAGTATGAAAGACGTAAAAATAATTAACTATACTACATTAAGAAATTGTATTTAAGCCTCGGTGCTACATGAAGCTCATTTTGAAACAATGCAAGTTAAAAACAATATTTTGTGTGTGTATATAATATACTGCCACCCCTAAAAAATCCCTGCCCCCCTCTTGCCACCCCATAAATATTTTTCTAGATCCGCCCCTGACTATTAGGGCACCACGAACCAATGCTCACAAGCAGAAATGGTTGCAGTGGGCCCAGACATGCATGGAGACTAATTTTAAAACAGTTTTGTTCACTGATGAATGCTGTGCAACCCTGGATGGTCCAGATGGATGGAGTAATGGATAGGTGGTGAATGGCCACAACGTCCCAACAAAGTTGCCACTGCGAGATGGTGGAGTCATGCTTTGAGCGGGAATCATGGGCAGAGAGCTGGTTGCCCCCTTTAGTATCCCTGAAGGATCACTTTCTTCCATGGCACACAAAGAAGAACTGTTCTTTATGTAGCAAAATCATCTTCATGCATGACAATGCACCATCTCATGCTGCAAGGAATACCTCTGTGTCATTGACTGCTATGGGCATAAAAGAGGAGAAACTCATAGTGGCTCGAGCAGAAACTATCCACAAACTCACAAGTTCAATGCATGCAAGAAGGTGATATCAAATATGGAGTCTTTGATATCACATGTACATGTTAACATGTAACATGCTGATACATGTTAACGCTGATAACATGTTAACATGTACATGTTAACATGTAACTAGGTCTGTTAAGATGTTTTTGATTGAAATGGCTTTTAATTTCAGTAAATGTGATCACTGCACATTCAAATAATGACCATTTGCAGTTCCTTATAACTCAGAATGTGTTCATGAATATTTGTATTTATTGGTTTGTAAAGGTCCATTGATAATTTTGTGCAAGCCTACAAAGATCTGGATCCAGCAAGAGTGGCCATGAATAACAGCATCAAGCGTTCCTTCAACCAGATGGCACTGGTGAGTTTTCCCTATAAAGTGTTGCTCCCATCAGTTTTGTGGCCAATTTTTGATTTTATTTGATCCAATCATTTTTTCTTTAACAACTATAACTGGCAGCTTTTACAGTCTTTTTTAGTGGTCATTATTCAGGGTCCTACATACTCAGGTGTACTGCGCTCCAGTTAGAGTAAAGGTCCATTTTTACCACCGCATACACGGATTCAGTTTGTAGATTAAACTGTATGGCGGGAAACAAGGCAAGGCAAGGCAACTGCCACCCCCTGTAACCTCAGTAGATCAGCTCCTGACCTATATCTGGCCAATTTAAGTACAGACAAGTGGGAAATTATTATTATTATTTTTTTTTGCATTTAATTAAAAGCCCTTGAAGTACAAATTACCATATTTTACTATTGCTCCTTTTACAAAAACATAACATCCTAGTTTTGAAAGCTAAAACTAGGATATCGACTACAAACTTTTACTGCTTTGCTCCAGGTCTGTGCATGTCATTAAGAGCTGAAAAGATTTGAGCAGTTTGTACATTTAAAATTATTATTTGATTGTTAGAAGGATGGATGGATGGCCTTACTGCACTTTTCGCTTTTTAGGGTGAAAGAAAGCTGACGGATGCCATATGGAAGAAGATGAGGGGCGATGGCTGCATGGACCGCTCCCTCAGTGCGGGGTCACTCACAGGTATCTTTCTGTGTTTGTTTTTTCACTCACCTGGTTGTTCCAAACATTTGTGAGTCTTCATGTTAACTTGTGTCTCTTCTCAGAGTCGGCGACGATGGGCCGGATTATTCCAGGTATCAGGCCCCCGTTCCCCGCCTTGCTGCAACAACACAGGACGTCACGGTATCCAGGGGATGGAATTAGTGGACCAAATGAAAAACCCTTTTCCAGAAAGAGTTGCAGCTACACGGAGTATAACCTGATGTCTTCAGGTACAAATGTACTATGCTACATGAACTCTGTAGTACTGCTCTATCAAATAAGCAGTTTTCTTTTATACATTTCACAGTACAGGTCATTCATACTGACCTCAAAAAGTAGGTGAAGAAGGTGAAACCTGCAGAGACCCCTGTTTTTATTAACAGTTGATTATGCATGTCCACATGAGACTGTGTTTATCCTGACTTAAACCTCAGAATCATCAGTTGATGGCACATTCTTGCTGCGTTTGAAGCAATTCTTGCTAATGTTTCCATCTGAAACATTAGCAAAGTGACCAAAAGCATCGGCAAGACGTTCAAACTTCCCCTGCCAACATTTTTGTTTATGTCCTCTTCCAGGCATAGCAAGTTGTTTGCTGGGCCCTTCGTTTGAGCCCTCCTGCTTGCCGCAGCTGACCCGCTATGACTGTGAGGTCAACGTCCCACTGCAGGGCAACCTCCACCTCCTCCAGGGCTGTGACCTGCTGCGAGCCCTGGACCAGAGCACCTAAAGCCCGCTCCCTTTCACTGACTCAAACCCACCATAAAGCCTGGATATCACCCCTGAGCCTCAGCCTGCAGTCTGTGACTTCTGCCTGTTCTCTGCCTCTGAACCTCTTGGGGCCGACTTCAGAGCCCTGAGACGAAGCTACTTGTAGAGCACGGTATCCATGACCACATCCTGCCTTACTCAGCCCCACACTCTTCTTCCTGCCCTGCCTCTAGTTCTCAGTATAAACTAAAACATGCAGTATAATACCAGGCTCAAGCTACATTCATGTTTTTTTTCACCCTAAAATACTGCGGCATAAACCGGACGCAGGCTGAGTGGAAGAGTAACCAACCAACACCAAACGGGTCAGCATGGGGAGGAGAAAAAGGTCAATGCTGGTATTTAACAGATTATATCATGTTACTCTCACTTATGTTATGTATTAAAGTTTTGTCAGGATGTCTGGAGCTGCAGCTGTAGTCCCAGGCTGTGTAGCTTTGAGGAGAACATATTCTACCTACACATCAGCACACACATTGTGCTCTTTTGTTGTTTTTGTTGACCGACTTTAGCCTTTCTCACCAGCTCGCATCGTCTTCGAGCTGAGGCACCGTAACACAAACTGGTCACAGCACTAGACCTTTATTAAATCTACTTTATATTTTTTACTTTAGCCTTCATCGGTCTGTACTGACGTGATTCCTTCTACTTTTATTAACCAAACTGAATATCTTAAATGAATTGATGCAACACTGCTGTATTAAGACTAGCCTTCTCGTGTATTTTGGGTCCTTACTCAGTCAGCTAGTAGATTCTTCTGTTTGTTTCTCATAGTGGTATAACGTACTCCTGTGTAAGTTAAATATTAGACATATCTGTCTTAAATCAGAATTTTGAATGTGTCTGTGTTAATCTATAATAACATTCTATATGACAACAACAGGGTATTTTTTTCTTATTGTGCCGATTTCATTCACCAAACTTTCAGCTTGCACATAATAATTGGATTTATACACATTTTTATATGAGATAAAAAAAGCAGCAGTGGTGTGCACAGATGACTGGGGAGGGCGGAGAAATACAGATCTGTTATTATATTTCATGGTTCTAGAGCAGTGGTTCTTAACCTTTTTTGAAGTACCGAACCCACCAGTTTCATATGTGCATTCACTGAACCCTTCTGTAGCGATAAATAAAATATGAATTTTTTTCCCCCAAATTCAAGACATAGGGGTGACCCAACTAGAGTCTAGTGGGGTCACCCCGAGATCACTAAGTCTTCTTAAAAGGTAGAGTCTCTGAGAACAGTTCTTCAAAATACACTCCTGATCAAAATCTTAAGACCAGTGAAAAAATTGCAAGAATTTGCATTTTGCACTATTGGATCTTAAGAAGGTTCTAAGTCACATGTGTCAAACTCATGGCCCGCGGGCCACATCCGGCCCACCGTGTAATCATATCCGGCCCGCAAGACCATTTTACATTATTGTTATTAATGGCCCGTCGATATGAACAACGCCGTCTCATCCCTAGACGTCATATTCTGACGTTTTAGTCACTGCCGCGCTGATAACACAATACTGCACAGAACTACACATCCCACAATGCGGGAGGTGCGCAGCAAGGCAGCTTCGGCTGCCTTGCTGCGCATCTCCCGCGTCCATGCAGTCTTGCTATTACAAGATATTGCGCAGATAGCCGGTAGCCGAAGATACCCCTCACAATGGCGAAGAGAAAAGTTGATTCTGAAAACAGAGCCTTTAATAACCGATGGGAGGCTGAGTATATGTTTACTGACATTGCCGGTAAACCCGTGTGTCTCATTTGTGGCGCTTATGTGGCTGTAATTAAAGAATTCAATCTAAGACGGCACTTCGAGACAAAACATAAGGATAACCTGAAAGACCTGGATGCAGAGCAGAAGAAACAGAAAGCAGAAGAGTTAAAGAAGAATCTGGCACTCCAGCAGACGTTTTTTACCCGTGCAAAATCTCAAAGTGAAGCTGCTGTGAAAGCAAGTTTTATCGTGGCAGAGGAGATCGCCAAATCAGCCCGGCCATTTACGGAGGGAGAATTTCTGAAGAGCTGCATGATCAAGGTGTTCGTTGTCTTATGTCCAGACAAAAAGCAGATGCTGGCAAATATAAGATTGAGTAGAAATACGGTTACTGATCAAATTTGTGAGATGGCCACTGATTTAAGAGCACAGTTGAGTGAAAGAAGCAAAGACTTCATTGCCTACTCTCTTGCTGTGGATGAAAGTACTGACATGACTGATACTGCACAACTGGCTATCTTCATCCGAGGAGTGGACTCCAATTTGTGCGTAACAGAGGAAGTAATGGACATTAAATTGATGCACGGGACAAGGACTGGAAAAGACATTTTTGAAAACGTATGCCAAAGTGTAACCGACATGAAACGGCCCTGTGACAAACTTGTTGGACTTACAACTGATGGAACACCGGCTATGTGCAGTGAAAAATGTGGACTAGTGGGAAGGATGTGAGTGAAGATGCAGGAGGAGAACTGTACTGGTGAGTTAACAGCATATCACTGCATCGTACACCAGGAAGCAGTATGTGGCAAAGTCCTGAAAATGAACCATGTAATGAGAACTATAACGCAAACCGTAAACTTTATCTGTGCTAAAGGGTTAAATCATCGGCAGTTTCGGTCCTTTATGCAGGAAATAGATTCAGAATTTGCCGACATTCCTTATCATACAGAGGTGCGTTGGCTAAGTCAGGGAAAAGTTCTCAACAGAGTTTTGGAGCTCAGCAACGAAATCTGTAAGTTCATGGACAGTAAAGGAAAAGACTCCACCGTTTTGAGAGATGAAAAATGGAAGTGCGAGTTGGTGTTCCTGGCTGACGTAACAGCTCATCTTAACGCCTTAAAACTGCAGCTCCAGGGACGTGACCGCATGATCACTGACATGTATGACGCGGTGAAGGCGTTTCAAGTGGTGCTGCTTTTATGGGAGACACAAATGCAGCAATGCAGCTTGCCTCACTTTCCCTGTTGCCAAGTAATGTTGAGCCAAGTCAGCACAACTGTGTTCCCCAAAACGCACTTTGCTGACAAACTGAGCACACTATGCGCTGAGTTTGCACGGCGATTTAGTGACTTTGAAGCACGACAAAAAAGTTTTGAGTTGCTTCGCAACCCATTTGCCGTTGATGTTGAAGCTGCAATTGTGCAGATTCAGATGGAACTGATTCAACTGCAGTGTAATGGGACACTGAAGGCAAAGTATGACACTGCAGGGCCCGCACAGTTCATTCACTCTATCCCTGCAACAATGCCCCAGCTCCGTCTTCATGCGGCTCGAACCTTGTGCATGTTTGGGAGCACATATCTGTGTGAGAAGCTCTTCTCAGTGATGAAGATGAACAAAACAGCACACAGAAGTCGTCTCACTGATGACCACCTGCAGTCCATCCTGCGAATCTCCATAACACAGGACTTCACACCAAACATAAACCAACTTGTTGCCAAAAAAAGATGCCAGGTGTCTGGCTGCGATCAGAGCAAATGATCAAATCAGAGTCATAAGAGCAAAGAAAACGGAATGATTAGAATTGTTATTTCTGGAAAGTACATGTTTTATGTATATATCCAAGTTTTGTAGCATGTTCATATTTCTACTTGAGATATTTTTAAGGAGAGCAAAATCTTTTGGGATATTTAAGTTTATTTTTTTAATACATACATTGACATAGGAGCAAAGGAATTTGAATGTTATTTTAATGTTAAGTTGTTTAAGTTAAGTTCTAAGTTGTATAATTTAACAAGATATTTTTTATTTAGAGCAAAATAATAAATACTGTATAAATGATTTAAGGTTTAAATTTAATATTCCTGTCTGTTTTTATTCATATTTATATTCCAAAAACATTAAGTTTAAGTGTGTTAAATAAATGTTTATCCTGGTTGGCCCGTGACCTTAAGTGTGTTTTGAATTTTGGCACCTTGTGCAATTGAGTTTGACATCCCTGATTTAAAGTCAATATTAAACGGAAAGAAAAAATACTTTCCATAATAAATCTTTTAGGGAATGAATTGAAATCTACAGAGCATAATGAAAAGTATTAGATTACCAGTGTTGGTGTAGCATGATAAAAATACAATGTTAATTAAAGCCGCAGGCGGCATTGGAGGCCCTCGCAGTGAAGTGCGCCGAAGGCCTATTGGCAACCGCGGGGGTTCCAGCACCGCCATGCTCTCACCACCGCCAACGCTCTCCCACAGTTCCCACAGCTCTCCGCCAGGCGACACACACCTACATCTTCCGCAGCCCTCCCTGACACAAGCGGAGTCGATCTGAATTGCAATTTCAAGCTACTGGGCTCTTTAGAGGCTAACAAAGGTCAAGCCCAACAAGTTTACTGTTAATAATATGAGGCATGTATGATTTAGAGCAGTCCTTCTTCTAACACAAAGAAAGACTGCTCTAACTGCAGTAATACTTCCTTCCAACAGGTGACTTCCTGTTGGAAGGGGGCGTGGCTAAAGAGATGTTACCAATTGACCAACTGAATGTGATGAGCTCTGCTTTGTGATGATACCAATGAAGTTTGATGCAACTGGGAGCTTTTATGGGGAAGTTATTCCATCTTGATGTTTCATGGCAAATGGCCAGATTTGAGGATTGGCCACGCCCACATGTTCTAACATAGGAATATTCTTTTGATAACTTTTGACCCTCAGTGCCTCAAGATTCTGCTATCTAAGTTTGAAGCCTGGATCTCAAAAGCTGTAGGAGGACTTCCAGGTGAGCAAGCAAGATGGCGACAGCTTAACCAGGTGGCTCCCCGACAAATTTTAAAAAGCAGAAGTTATTTAATGTAAGATATAAAACAAACTTAAAAGTGAGCCGGAATGCCCAAATCCAAATCAAGGAGCACTCTGTTGTCCCGAAAATCAATGTTAAGAGAAGAAGAAACGAACGAAGAAGGTATGGCTAGCCTCTCGGACTCGGAAGCATCATTAGCGGCTAACGACTCAGCTAACGAGACAGCTAATCTACAAGCTATTCTCCAAGAGCTAAGAGAATCACGTCAAGAAAATAGTGAAGGCTTCCGAGAGGTTAAAGAGGAGATAAAGAATGTAAACAGAAGACTGGACGAGGCGGAGACACGCATCTTGGAAGCGGAGAACAGAATTCAGCAGCTTGAAGAGGTGGCTACGAAGCTAAGTAAAGTGCATGACGAGTTCGAGGCCAAGCTGGTGGAGCTCGAGGGGAGATCGAGAAGGGACAACTTGAGACTCCATGGCATTGCGGAGGGCTCTGAGGATGGCTCATCATCTATCTCAGCCTTCATAGACAATCTACTCCGAGACAAACTGGACATTCTGACATCGCCCGACCTGAACATTGAAAGAGCTCACCGCTCTCTGGGACCCAGAGCTCCGCCTGAAGCCCCGCCGCGTTCCATAATAGTCAAGTTCGGCACATCTAAGGTAAAAGATGAAATACTAAAACGAGCCTGGCAAAAGAAAGGCTTCATGGTGGCGGGGAGAAAAGTCATAGTGGACCACGATTATGCTCCAGACGTGTTAAAACGGCGACGTGAATACATTGAAGTGAAGCGGGTCCTCAAGGAAAAAAAGATCAAATTCCAAAAAACCGTTCCCAGCCAAGTTGAGAGTATTCTACGAGAACAATACGCGTGTCTACAACTCTGCAGCTGAAGCAACTAAAGACATGGCGAATCAAAGCTTCCAGATCACCGTTATCCAGCCATCGACGACGTTGGTAGACAAGATCAAGAGTACGATGTGGACCAAGTCGGGAAAGAATGACAAAGACCAACGACAAAACGGAACTCGGGAGGGATACAAGAAGAAACTGGACGAGTTTAGAAGAGAATAAGCACAACCACAGGAGCAGACGGATCAAACACATCAAGGGATTATTATTATTTTTATTACTTACCTTTTGATGTTATTTGAAGTCGGGGATCGCGCTTCCTAGAAAATGGAACGCTACAACCAGGTAACGTCACTACCAGAGGGCCCCTCGCAGCCACAGAGCCGCACTGGCTTTCCCTCAAAATCGCTCACAAACTATAACACCGTTAAGGTCGTTAATAAGACCAAAGGAAAGGGAGTCTTTAAATGGAGGTGTGTTAGCTTGTTTTACAAAGCTAAGATGTTTGGATTGTTCACAGTTGTTCTTTGTTTGGGTAGCTTAGGGTTGTCATTTATTTTACTCGTTCTGAATATCCAGCAATATGCAAACCATGCCTTCATTATCACCTCTTAGAATCATAACTTATAATGTAAAAGGAGTTCATAATCCAATAAAAAGGGTGAAAATATTAGGAAAAATGAAAAAAGAAAAAGCAGAAGTAGTATTCCTCCAAGAAACTCACCTCTCTGAGAAAGAGCATCGTAAACTCAAAAGAATGGTCTTTAATCAGGTATTTAGTGCATCACATAAATCAGGTCGTAGAAGGGGGGTGGCAAGCTTAATATCCCAAAGGGTCACATTTGAGATGAGCCGTGAATATAAAGACAAAGATGGTAGATACAATATTGTAGTGGGCAGGCTAGAGGGACAAAAGATTACCTTTATCAACGTGTATGCCCCGCCAGGTTCAGAGTGGACATTTTATAAACATATCTTTGATATGATGATAACTAAATCACAAGGCATAGTAATCTGTGGTGGAGACTTTAATGTAAGATTGAATCCTTCAGAAGATGCCTCTAAACAACCCAGAGTTAATTGCAGCACAGGTAAGAAGATCAGAAAGATGATCAAAGAACTAGGGATAAGTGAAGTTTGGCGCAAATTTAACATCAGAAAAAGGGACTATACATTCTACTCTACAGCTCATCATTCATATTCAAGAATTGATTATATTTTTATGTACAACAAGGACCTAGACCGAGTAGAAAAATGTCATATTGGGCTGATGGACCTCTCGGATCATTGCCCACTTCACATAGAAGTAAATGTTAACAAAACAAAAAACCCGTTTCTATGGAGACTTAACTCTAGTATACTCAAGGGCAAAATTAAAGAAGAGTTAAGGCAAGAAATTCAAACATATATGCAGGACAATGACAATGGAGAAGTCTCCCCTGCAATACTATGGGACGCCTGTAAAGCTGTCTTGAGAGGAAAAATAATTGCAAAATCATCTTTTTTAATAAAAAAACTAAGCAAGAGAATTAAACAATTTGGAACAAGAGTTGGCCGAACTAGAAAAAATAAATAAAAACAAAGTAGACCTTAAAACTCTAGGGAAAATAAAACAAATCAGAGATTAAATTAATAAAGAACTACAGTCCAATATACAGAAGAAACTCTTATTCCTAAAACAGAGTTACTATGAAACAAGCCCAAAATCATCAAAATTTCTAGCATACAGACTTAAAAAACAACAGGAGGAAAGAACTATATACAAAATTAAAGAACCAACAACTAATAAAGTTACCTATAAAAATATAGAAATAAGAAAAAGCTTTGAAAAATACTACCAAAAACTGTATGCTCTAAAAGAACAAGAAGGAATGGAGGAAACCAATGCACTACTGAATGGGTTGCTGCTGCCTACTGTATCGAATGAACAAAATGAAATTCTGACCAAAAACATAATAATTCAAGAAATTGAAAAAGCAATAAATAAATTGAAACCTAACAAATCACCAGGACCAGATGGATTTAATGCTGATTGGTATAAAATCTATTTAAAAGATCTGTCTCCCGTCCTTCAGAGAACATTCAACTGGGTTCTAAATAGGGGACAAATTCCCCCTTCCTGGAAGGAAACAATGATAACAGTTATTCCAAAAGAAGGTAAAGACAAACTAAACTGTTCAAATTACCGCCCAATCAGTCTACTTAATCAAGACTATAAAATCTTTACCTCCATATTAGCCAAAAGATTGGAGCTTATCCTCACAGATATAATAAATTTAGACCAGACAGGGTTCATAAAGAACAGACGAACAAGAGACGATATTAGAAGAACCCTAAACGTGATCAACCACATTAAGAAGCCAGACAAACAAGCAATTATACTGGGTTTAGACGCACAAAAAGCATTCGATACTGTGAACTGGTCATTCTTATTCAGAGTCTTGTCAAAATTCAACTTCTCCAGCAAATTTATAAAGATAATTCAGGAACTGTACAATAAGCCTATAGGTAAGATTCGGATCAATGGGGGGCTATCGGAAGAAATAAAAATTGAACAAGGGTGCAGACAAGGATGTTCCATATCCCCATTATTATTCGCCATATTTATTGAACCTTTAGCACAATGGATTAGGCAAAACACCAAAATGCACGGCATAATGATAAACCATAATGAACAAAAATTAGCACTATTTGCGGATCATATATTAATCTATCTGGCGAGACCTCGGGAATCCCTCCCAGAATTACACAAAATCCTGTTGAAGTACGGGAAATTTTCAGGTTACAAACTCAACTCCCACAAATCTCAGGTCTTGACATTCAAATACTCACCAGACAATATTGACAAAGAAAACTTCAAAATAAATTGGGACATGGATTGAATTATATACCTGGGAGTGACCATTCCCAAAGACTTAAGGAATATTACCTCAGAAAACTATAACCCTTTAATGACTAAAATAAAAATGACGTACCCAGATGGAACCTGATACCTTATTTGGGTCTTATGCAAAGAGTAGAAGCTATCAAAATGATGATGTTGCCAAAACTGCTATACTTTTTTCAGACCCTACCAACAGAACCACCCAAATATATGTTCCAAGAAATTGACAAGCTGATTTCGAGATTTATTTGGCAAGGGAAACAACCCAGGAATAGATTTAAAACTTTACAACTGAGTAAAAGTAAAGGAGGCCTTTCACTCCCAAACATGAGTGACTACTACAAATCAGCACAAATAAACCCACTGGTGGAGATGTGTGACTCTTCCTACACAGCGAAATGGAAGGAAATTGAATGTTCAAATATTGGTGTCCCCCTGCAAGCTGCAGGGGGACACCAATATCCCCTGCATAAACATTTGAACATATTTGTTCAAATGTTCAAAATATTTGAACATTTTGAATGTTCAAAATGTTCATTTTGAATGTTCAAATATTGGTGTCCCCCTGCAAGCTGCAATTGGAAATATACACTTAATAAAAGACCTTAAAGATCTCAATCCATGTTCAGAAACAGCACTTAAGACCTGGTCAAAATTAGTAAAAGAAAACAAAGAGTCCTTTTTACCAATCGGATGGATAGCATACGATCAAGACTTTATCCCAAATAAAACAGATATCTTTAAAGAATGGATGAAAAGGGCTTGGTAAAATACAATGATCTATATCACAAAGGTTGTCTGAGAACTTTTCAAGACATTAAACAGAAATATGGTCTTGATAACAGAGATTTTTTTCGTTATCTACAAATACGGCACTATTTAGAAAAATCAAATAAGGCTGATCCAGACAGAACATTTGTTGGTATATTAAATATCTTCCTAAAATCGTATCAATCAATCTCCGTTAGTAAATTAACATCCAAATTGTACAATGAAATACAAAACCTGAAAGGAGGGAATACATTATACATTAAAGAGAAATGGGAAAAAGAAGGGAACCACCAAATTCACATTGATGACTGGATAGACATTTTGAATAATTGTTGAAAATGTACATCATCACTAGTTTATAGGGAATTTAATTGGAAGACTGTTACACGCTTCTTCAAAACACCAGCTCAGAGGTGCAGAGATTCAGATAATACATGCTGGAGGTTATGTGGGTCGAAACAAGCTGGATATTTTCATATCTTTTGGAGCTGCCCCAAGCTTTCTTCTTACTGGAAGATAATCAAACAAAGTATGGAGACTATTATTGGGGCAAATTTTGCTCCAAACTTTAATACTATGTTCCTGGGTAAACGACCAAACTGTGTAAAGGGTTTCTATAAAACATACATGTTCAACATAATGTTAAGAGCTGGTAAAAAAAGCAATCACTCGGAAATGGATGACTGACAAAACATCATCCAAGACATTTGCAAGATGGAAGAACTGACATTTGCATTAAAACTGAAACAAGATAGATTCGAAAGGTGTTGGACCCCGTGGCGGACTTTCTTGAACACTAGATCTGATACTAATGAAAGTGATGTGACACCCATTGTTCTTTAGCTACTCTGTTCAGTTTTGACTATTTGTTTTACGGTTCGGAAAAGTTATTCTGATGTGATATGGACTTGCTCAAACTTTTTCCTCCCCACTCTCTTGTGTGGAATTCGGGTGGAGGAGGAATAAAGGAAAATGGAACATTTAAAACTGGAGCCGGGATAATCACCTGAAAGGGTATGCTTTAAAGATCAATGTAACAAACTGATAAGAAGACTGTATAAGACTGTACCACCTTCTGTGAACAAATGAGATGCATACTTTTTTGTTGTTCCTCAATAAAAATTTGAATAAAAAAAGTGGTAGGACGAGCTCGCTCAGATACGTCAATAAAATAAACAAAATGGCGGCTTTGATCCAAAATGGCCGACTTCCTGTTGGGTTGAGACCATGGCTCCAAGAGACTTTTTTGTAGGTCCTGACAAGATACACATGTGTACCAAGTTTCATAATTGTGGGTCAAAGCATGGCTGGGAGCAGATTTTTAAAAATATTCTAGGGGGCATTGTGGAGGAATTAGGCCACGCCCACCTAATATTGGATGGCATTCCTGTCGGGGTGTGGGTGGAGGGTGGACAAGGATCGATCTCTGAGTTTGGTGCAGCTGGGAACTAATGAGGGAAAGTTATTCCACCTTGATGTTTCATGGACAATGCCCAGATTTGAGGCTTGGCCACGCCCACATGCTTTGACATAGGAAAATTCCTTTGATAACGTTTGACCCTCAATGCCTCAAGACTGTGCTAACTGAGTTTGAAGCCTGGATCTCGAAAGCTCTAGGGTGAGTTTGCTCAGATACGACATCAATGAAATAGACAAAAGGGTGACTTAGATGGAATTAGGCCACACCGACCAAATATTGCACTGGATTCCCGTCGGGGGTTGGACAAGGATCAATCTCTGTGAGTTTGGTGCAGCTGGGCTGAAACCAGGGGTGAAACTAGGGGGGTACGGTAGGGTACTGCGTACCCCTAAAAGAATTAGCAGGGGTATGCAGTACCTGCAAAAGAGAGGAGTGGCTGTCAGCTGTAAAAACTCAATGGGTTAACTGTGCAGCCGTGAGTGCACCCACTAATTAGCCATGACTGATTAGTTTTTCAAGAACAATCTAAATCACGACTTAATCAGTTAATAAATAACTGTTTTCCCATTTCATATTGTTTCTGAACTGTTCGTGCTTTGCTAGAGCAGGGGCGCAATATGTCGATCGCGGAAGGTTTTGAGTCGATCTTAGGTGACAAACTGAACGCGGCCAGGACGCTGAGACCAGCACGTCCTCCTCGGACTCGCTGCAAACGTTCATAACTTTATTAAAGAACAACAAAAAAATCAACAAAACATGCTCAACTTATTGACCCAACAACAATACTAATCTCAGTAATTATTGTTTCAACAAGGTGTGGCGCAATTCTGTGCGTTTCGGTTCCATGACAAAATAACTAACAGAGCAGGAGTTTAAAATTAACTAATCAACCACCGCTGTGTTCAGGGAGCACTTATTAATGATCGCAAAATAAATATTGTAAGGAAGGTTAAATTTTATTTAAGCTTGGTTTTGTATTTTAGTTCTCCGAGCCTAAGTTAGATCAGCGAATGCCACACAGCTCTGGAGGCAAGGCTAGTATCACGAGATTGGGTGTTTATGTTGTTGTTGGTCATGGCTCTCACTGCTCACTGCCCGGACATTGCTAAATGCTGTCTGTACCAGAGCTAGAGGCCGGAAACCACACAGTTCTTGTGCTGAAACAGCTCAGTTGCCATTGTAACTCATTGTTGCTGGAAGAAGTAAAGTTCATGCAAGAGACCCTTCTTTTTTGTCGTGTATCTTAAATACCCACACGCCTCCATCACACCAGAAACCAAAAGCACGACAATATCAAGCCTGCAAACCTTATATTGTAACGGACTGAATGTTATGTTTTTAACGTAATCTTTGGTCAACTTGTGGAGCGCAGGAGGTTGCCATGGCAACGGGTGTGCTTAAATGACAAAGAGAGACAGAGAGTAAAAAGGTGCGAGTGGTTTAGAGGTGATCACCTGTTCGAGATGTTTTACCTTTGTTTACCTTTGTCTTGGCGCATCACAGCCGCTGTAGTTTCTGAACATTCAACAAACGACAAACTTGAACTGATTATTTCGTTTGTTTATGAGTATCACATCATTCACAACAAACATCAAACATGGTAAATATACTTGGCTTCTATAGCTGACTGTATAGCTCAATGGGTATGTCACCTCATACCATGAGAGACATTGATATGCATAACATGCTGGCTCAGACGTCGCCCGGCCAAACAAGGTCTGCGTCAGGTGCTGGGGAACCAGAGCACCTTGATGACAAATGGGCTACTGGAACAAGACGGAAATGGGCAAGAGGTGAAAACCTGGATTTGTTGGAATGCTACTACTCAAGTAGTAGCATTCTCATGCACTACTACTCATGTAGCCCCTAGTCAGAGGGGCTACATGCAAAGAATGAGGAAAAAATGGTTAGTTCGACAATGACTGCTAAACAGCTAGTAGCTCAGTGTTCCAACATCCGCAAACGTGCTCAGCCCACTGTGCTCAGTGAATGTCTCAGACAATGGGGAACAGAGGACGTGGCTAAAACAGATCCCAGGAACAACATCAGACATCTCAGTCCAGAAATGTGCAGTACTAGCCTCTGGTAGAGGACCTGAGCTCAGAGGATGAAAAAGAGACCACCCGCGGAAGGTGAGAAGGGAATAATATTTTTTTTGTCATAGTGCCCCCAAGAATTTAAAACTACTTTCACCCCTGGCTGAAACATGAGGAATCAAGAGCCAAACGTATGGCAGCGGCATGACCTCTGCCTTCGCTGCGCTGCCATGGCCATGCCCTCCCGCGCCCGTCTGCCAGGCGATACGCATCGATGCGTTTGGCAGCCCTCTCTGACGATTCACCAAAAATCTGGTGCAGATTGGATGATGTAGCGAGGAGATACAGCTGCTTGATTAACCTAGGGGGCGCAGTAGAGTCAAATTGCAATGTAATGATATTGGGCTCTTTAGAGGTTCACCAGAGTCAATCATAAAAAATCTGGTGCAAATCGGATTATTCATGTGTGAATTAGAGACAATCGTAGACATATGGCGAGCATTGCAATTCACTACTTAGCC
>NW_006800790.1:42084-46885 GCF_000485575.1 Poecilia formosa | reverse complement strand
CTAGGTTAAAGCATGACTGATCATTTAAAATATGCTAGGGGGTGCTGTTGAGACATTAGGCCAAATATTGCACTGGATTCCTGTCCGGGGTTGGATCATGATCAATCCTAGTGAGTTTGGTGCAGCTGGACTCAAAATTGTGGAATTCAGAGCCAAACGTATGGCAACAGCATTACAGGTCACTTTGCCACACCGTCACACCCACCTGCTGCATCGAAACCAGTTGGGGTTGGAATCCACTACACACCAACATGTCTTCTGTATCTGGACACAGTTTCAAGTTGATTAGGTCAAAGTGGTCAGATAGCGACCGTTCACAGTAAAACATGACACTTCCTGTTCTCAGGGGGCGTGGCTTAAGTGATGTCAAAATTGCTCTTGTAGAGCACCCAATGGCGATCAATCACTGAAAGTTTGGTGGCGCTGTGAGTTTCGGTGTAGGAAATAGCAGTTTCATGTTTCTTGGTGTGTAGGTGAACATTGACCCCTGGTATCACCCCTTCAGCATGCACGAAAACTTACCGTTTTGATAACTTTTAATCAGCCATGCCTTATGAACCAACTGACCAAGTTTGAAGTCGATTGATTGAAATCCCTAGGAGGAGTTCGATGAAATGTCTGTAAACGGCCAAAATGGGGTCAAAATCGGAACTTCAATCCAAAATGGCCGACTTCCTGTTTGACTTGCACTATGACATTGATTGTATTTTCTGTGTATCTTGGGGAACTCTACAAGTGTACCAAATTTCATGTCTCTACAATAAACTAAGGTCAATGGGGAGGGTGTTTTGAAATGTTCTAGGGGGCGCCGTTGAGCCATATGAGGAGGGTGTTTTGACAATTTCTAGGGGGCGCCGTTGAGCTGTTTCTGTTGCGATTTTTGCATCAACCTTAAAATACGTAAATTTCACACGAGATGTATGCGTCTGCCAAGTTTGGTGTGTTTTTGAATATGATAAAGCCCCCAAAAAGCCAATTAATTTGCGCCAAGAAAAATACAAATAAACATTTAAAAAACAATAGGCCTTCGCAGTGCTATCGCTGTTCGGGCTTAATAAGAAATCCTGCGATTACAATAGGCCTTCGCCAGCGCTTCGCTGCTCGGGCCTAATTAAACACTTGTTTAGTCAAATTCAAAGATAGGTTTGTCAGTTTCCCTAAAGAGATGGTATTTGCTAAAGAGTTGCTCCCACAATTGCAACGTATCTGTGACATCACATGTTTGCCCGGGAGACAGCAATATGATGCCTTGACTGGTAAGTTCCCCAAAGCTATTAAAACATGCTCTATATCAGTGGTTCTTAACCTGGGTTCGATTGAACCCCAGGGGTTCGATGAGTCAGTCTCAGGGGTTCGGCGGAGCCTTTGCCGTGGAGGTAGACACACTTGTGTAAAATCGTGATGACGCGCCCCGCTTTGCCATCACTTGCTGCAGAGGATCAGGTTACATTGCTTAGCCAATCAGTGCTGCGGAGGAGCACTGATTGAAGGAGTTCCACTCTCAGCATGGATTTGAACTTGTGTCTTTAATTACTTCAGCAAAGCTCACTGTTTTTACCAAATTCTGTAGCTTTCGATGTACTTCTAAATCTGCTCCTTAGTCGCATCTTTTTGGGGTTGGTACTGCCTCTAGTTGCGTGGGGGTGGTAACACAACTAATATAATTACATTACTAAATCAGAATACCGCAAAGTCTTTATTATTTATTATTAATTTTTCATTCTCTTAAGAATGTAGAGATAATTAAATGATCTAAACAAGACCTTAAAGTGGTTCCAGTTTCTCTCGATGGCCAACCTGTTGAAACTGTGGCAAATTTTAAATACCTTAGGTCGTTCCTGGACAGTCAGCTCAACTTTGCTGAAAACACTGACTATATTTTGAAGAACTGTTCTCAGAGACTCTACCTTTTAAGAAGACTTAGTGATCATGGAGTGCCCCATCTAGACTCTAGTTGGGGCACCCCTATGTCTTGAATTTGGGGAAAAAAATAATTTTATTTATCACTACAGAAGGGTTCAGTGAATGCACATATGAAACTGGTGTGTTCGGTACCTCAAAAAAGGTTAAGAACCACTGCTCTATATGTTCTCTTTTTAATGTAATATCTAATGTAATGGTGATGTATTGTCTTAATGTTTGTAACCCCCTGGCAGACATTATACCACAATGTATGCTGCGTTTATACTGCTATGTATTCTGTATAACAATAAAGATCTATTTAAAAAAACTAAACAAAACAAAAAAACAAGGTAAGTTCCATGTTAAGATCATCATGTTTTTGATTATTTTTTATGAATGCATTAACTTTCTGTTTGCGCAACTTATGCTTAACGTAAGTTTATTTGTTAGGTATCACGGTACGACTCTTCAGTACAGGGGTGCTCAAGTCCAGTCCTTGAGAACTACCTTCCTGCAACTTTTAGATGCTTCCCTGCTCCAATTAACACACCTGAATCAAATGAATGGCTGGTTAGCAGGTCTGTTCAGAGGTGATCCTGGTCTGATGGAGTAAAGATGCATTGAAAAGTTGCAGGACGGTAGCTCTCAAGGACTGGATGTGAGCACCCTTGGTTTATTGTTTTTGTCAGCGGCTAAAGCTAGTCAAGCAGGTGTAGCACGAGGTGTCGGGTGGACGGTTAAACGAACATTAAAACTGTCAGAAAGGCCGTTTGAGTTAACAGTATTTAGCTGTGGAGTCGTTTTCTTGAAGTTTTCGGCTATAGACGGCATAATGGGGAGAGAGGCTTTGCTGGACCGGTGGTTTGATCTATGTGATCAAAGCTAAGCCAAAATGTTTGTCTCTATAAATAATAATGATAATAAATAAATAATGACATATTGGCTGCCTCTTTTTTCTTCATTAGTANGATTATTCATGTGTGAATTAGAGACAATCGTAGACATATGGCGAGCATTGCAATTCACTACTTAGCCACACCCACACGGTTCAGCCAGCAGCAAACATTCACAGAGTTCATCATCATGTCATTTTATATCAGCTGGCACAGCATTGAACCTATTTCATTCAAAGAGTAAAAGTAAGATATCCAGCAGAAAAAACAGGTAACTCTCCGTTGGAGGTGAAGAGAACAGGCGTTCTTCAACGTGTGTTTTATTTAGTTTTTTTCAGAACAGTACAATACAACTGCAGTACTCAAAAGACACAGCAGATGGCAGCATAACAGTCTTTCCATTAACCATTGAACAAATTACTCCTTCATATTTCAACAGGACGGGGGCGGGGCTAAGGTGATGTCGTCAATTGACCATGTGAATGTGATCAGGGCTAATGAGACATGGAAAGTCTGATGCAGCTCTCACCTAGCCTGTGGAAGTTATTGCACATTCATGTTTCATGGAGAAAAGTCAAAGTTTGACACTTAGCCACGCCCACGTGCTTTGATGTATGAGAATTCCTTTGATAACTTTTCACCTTTAATGTCTCAAGTCTCTGCTGAGTGAGTTTGAAGTCTGTATCTCAAAAGCTGTAGGAGGAGTTCGATCAGATGCGACGTCTATAAAAAATGAGAAAATGGTGGCTTTGATCCAAAATGGCCAACTTCCTGTTGGGTTTGGACCATGGCTCCAAGAGACTTTTTTGTACATCCTGATAAGATACACATGTGTACCAAGTTTCATAATTCTAGGTTAAAGCATGACTTGGGGCTGATCATTTAAAATATGCTAGGGGGTGCTGTTGAGACATTAGGCCAAATATTGCACTGGATTCCTGTCCGGGGTTGGATCATGATCAATCCTAGTGAGTTTGGTGCAGCTGGACTCAAAATTGTGGAATTCAGAGCCAAACGTATGGCAACAGCATTACAGGTCACTTTGCCACACCGTCACACCCACCTGCTGCATCGAAACCAGTTGGGGTTGGAATCCACTACACACCAACATGTCTTCTGTATCTGGACACAGTTTCAAGTTGATTAGGTCAAAGTGGTCAGATAGCGACCGTTCACAGTAAAACATGACACTTCCTGTTCTCAGGGGGCGTGGCTTAAGTGATGTCAAAATTGCTCTTGTAGAGCACCCAATGGCGATCAATCACTGAAAGTTTGGTGGCGCTGTGAGTTTCGGTGTAGGAAATAGCAGTTTCATGTTTCTTGGTGTGTAGGTGAACATTGACCCCTGGTATCACCCCTTCAGCATGCACGAAAACTTACCGTTTTGATAACTTTTAATCAGCCATGCCTTATGAACCAACTGACCAAGTTTGAAGTCGATTGATTGAAATCCCTAGGAGGAGTTCGATGAAATGTCTGTAAACGGCCAAAATGGGGTCAAAATCGGAACTTCAATCCAAAATGGCCGACTTCCTGTTTGACTTGCACTATGACATTGATTGTATTTTCTGTGTATCTTGGGGAACTCTACAAGTGTACCAAATTTCATGTCTCTACAATAAACTAAGGTCAATGGGGAGGGTGTTTTGAAATGTTCTAGGGGGCGCCGTTGAGCCATATGAGGAGGGTGTTTTGACAATTTCTAGGGGGCGCCGTTGAGCTGTTTCTGTTGCGATTTTTGCATCAACCTTAAAATACGTAAATTTCACACGAGATGTATGCGTCTGCCAAGTTTGGTGTGTTTTTGAATATGATAAAGCCCCCAAAAAGCCAATTAATTTGCACCAAGAAAAATACAAATAAACATTTAAAAAACAATAGGCCTTCGCAGCACTATCACTGTTCGGGCCTAATAAGAAATCCTGCGATTACAATAGGCCTCGCCAGTGCTTCGCTGCTCGGGCCTAATTAAACACTTGTTTAGTCAAATTCAAAGATAGGTTTGT
>NW_006800790.1:20899-39837 GCF_000485575.1 Poecilia formosa | reverse complement strand
TCGTTTTCTTGAAGTTTCTTGCTATAGACGGCATAATGGGGAGAGTGGGTTTGCTGGACCGGTGGTTTTATCTACGTGATCAAAGCTAAGCCAAAATGTTTTTCTCTATAAATAATAATGATAATAAATAAATAAGGACATATTGGCTGCCTCTTTTTTCTTCATTAGTACGTCATCTTGGTGACTGAAGCTGTTATGATGACTTCAACACATTTCTTCTGACAGGTTTGGCAGAAGAAATGCTGTCCAGAATGTTTCTATAAGCTGACTAATTTCTATAATGCCTAATGTCTGAGTTGTGTTCATGGTAATTATTTCTGACATTTTTATGCTTTATGTTGTAGGTGGTGAAAAATGCTTTCCAGGGTAAATTGGGTGGATAAAGTATTTTGAATGACTGTGATGGTGACACACACACAGGTGGGTCTGGTTAGTTTTGCTCACACTTCTCTTTAAAATGTTTATTTATTATCCTAATGTGTCTGTTATTTATCCTGTTGTTCCTCCAGGCTGGGAAAACCAGGCATTCTTCTGTTGGTTCATGTGCTTCATCCTACATCCAAAGGCCACATGAAGAATCCAAAACAGCTCATGTCAAAATGTGGACCATGTTTTCAGATATATGCAGATATGTGGTTAATCTAATGATCCTACTTCTTTGTAGAAGCACTTTCTCATTGGCTTTGTTTGCTATCTGAATGTAGCTGTACTGCTAAATATATTTAATAATTTTTAATATTCATCTTTTTATCATTATGTCAAAGATGCAAGCCAGTGTTGAAGCCTTCCTCATTGGTGTGGAACCAGGACAGCCCTTCCTCCTGCGTTTGTGGAAACAAGAGCAGCAGCAAAGACACTTCACCATTAGTGATCACAAGATCATCCAAGGTAGCTTTTGATGAACTTTCAAAGCACACTTCACCTTCAGTGCAAAGTACCATGAATTCCTCTACAACTTCTGTACATTAATCCAGCCTACAGTTTTCAACATTGATCTGACTTGCATGACAATTGAGGAGTTTAAAATTCTTGTTTTTACTTTACCTGGCAGAGTAGACATTCTTTGTTATGATGATCATTTAAATGCACACTGTATCAATAAGAGGATTTGTTTTATGTTCTTCCAATTAAGGACTTGGTTTATTACAGTCCCTGTGGCAAGCAGTTTTCTGCATGGTCAGCATTGAAGGCCATATTGTCTTTGAGAGGGTCCAGCCAACATTCCAGACAGGACAGTATTTTCCATCTTCAACACCTTCAACACCCAATATCAACATGAGGCAGCCAAGACTTTGGTTCATTCAATGGTAAAACCATTCCTATAATTTTTTTTACAATGAGCAAAATACAATGACATGGTTTTAAAGTTTTAAAGCAAGTTATGATTAACATTTGACAAAGGTGGTGATGTTTCCTCTTTATGTAATTAAAAACAGCTTTATTTATATATTGTACCAGCTGTCTTCAGAATGCCACACTATTTATATTCTCAGGAATTTTCCCATTTTTGATTGTGTTTCTTAGTCGCTTCATTAGGATTGACCCAGAAAGGGGCACAAAAGCCGGTCATGGGAAAATGGTATCCAAAAAGCCAGGACTGACCATTCAAAAGAAAAAGCAGACAGTGAATGAGCAGGTTTCCACCCTCATCAAAAACCTGATGGACTTTGAGTGGCATCTCATTCAGGTTAGTTGTTGTCCTTCTCTTTTCTTTGAAATATTTCTGTTTCCATATCATTTAGGATCTAAATTATATTGTCTTATCTTTTTCCATGTTGGACGGTGCCTTCATCTGCATCTAATAAAGTAAGTGTCACTTGGACTCTTGAAAACCATTAATAGTTCACATTTTAAAACCCTGTTGATTCTAGAATTCCACAATATTTCAGCCATGTTGAATTTTAGATTTTGGAAGTTCTATTTCTTTGATTTGTTTAGTGATACCCAAAGAATGGATATTTGTTTAAGAACTGTGTTTTATGTACTTAACATTGTAGAAATTAATGAGTTAAACCCAGTTTATGTCGCTGTAAACTGAAAGTCTTAAATTTTTATTCCAGTGTTACTTTCATCACTGGTGGCCGACAGGTACAAACACCCAGCAAACACGAGAAAAACACATGCAACAAAAAAGAGATGCAAACAAAAGATGCTAAAAATAGAAGTGATCCAGACCACTAGGGGGAGTCGAACAAAGAATAATTATGTCCGAAGTCAGGTTTTGCATCATTGGGTCCTGGACGACCGGAAGAGAGAAGCTGTAGCTTTTTTTTTTTTCATACATAAACGTGCTCGAGGTGCTGGGGTAACAAATCCATAAATTCCATCAGAAGAGAGAAAAAAATCTAAAATTACAAATCAAATTCATCACTTAAGTTTATAAGTTTCATAGGTTTAGAGTTGGTGCATATTTTTAAAGATTCTAAAAAGCATCTTACATAAGCTCTAAAGACAGTAAGGTTAGGTTTGTTTTTAGCAAATTTACAGGCATGTATGTGGAACTTAGCCAACAAAATAAGAACAATTATAATATATTCTTTCCCAGACATAGTATTATTGGAAATACCAAACAAAACATGTTTAACATTTAAACATTATATTCGACTAAAGAAAACATTGAAATCACACCAAAAGGTTTTCCTAAACGAGCATTCCCAAAAAAGGTGGGTTAATGTTTCTTGTTCGATATGACAAAAGGAACAGAGAGGATCAATATTTGGAATATATTTTCTCAGCACTGAATTTACAGGGTAACACCTGTGCAAAATTTTAAGAGATACCTCACGTACTTTGTTTGAGATAAAAAAAACTTTGTTGGCAATAACCATGTTTGTTCCCAATCAATATCTGAATAAAGATTGTTCCAAAAAAATATAGAAGCAGGTTTGCTAATGGTATTCCTTTGGATTATTTCTCTAATATGTTTATTACTGGTTTTGATACTAAGGAACNTTACAGTTTTCTTTGCAGTAGCTTACTCATAAAGTGAATGCAGTAGTAAAACTAAATTTACTGTAAAAATACTGGAACGCTACTATTTGAAGGTATATTTACTTTCACCACTGTATTTTACGGTGGCCAACAGGTACAAACACCCAGCAAAGACAAGAAAAACACATGCAACAAAAAAGAGCTGCAAACAAAAAATGCTGAAAACAGAAGTGATCCAGACCACTAGACGGAGTCAAACAAAGAACATCTGTGTCCGAAGTCAGGGTTTGCTTCTTTGGGTCCTCAACGACCGGAAGAGAGAAGCTGTAGCTTTCAGCTAGCTGCTTAGCCTCTACCTTGGCATTATGTTGCTTAGCAACCGTGACCACGTGAATCACATAGCGGCGAAGGAACAAAAAAATGGACTCGAAGTATGTTTTTTTTTTTTTTCTCTATAACTCTTCACCTTTTGTAATAAAGGCATATTAAAAAAATCTTAGTCTGATTCTAAAATGTTCAAACACGTGTAGCACATTTAGACAAGGAATGTAAGAAAAGTATCCCTTTTCAAATACTCTCCAAATCTCTAGCTGCTGCTGCGCAGCAGGATGCTCCGCTGACTCAGCAACGGCTCTTTTTGCAGGATGAACCAACATGCAGACTGCGGCAGAGATCGCCTCTCAGATCCTCAGATTGAAGCTTTAACTTCGTTTCCAGATGTTGTCAAATAGTATTTTTATAAGAGCATAAAGCTGCCAGGTTAAGCTTCAACAGCAAAGTGGTGCTGGTCAGTTGGATGGAGGAAAAGCCCAACATCATGCCACATTGTTGCACATTACTCTGGTAGTGTTTTTTTTTCTTTAAAAAGAAATTTGGACTATTTGGACCTTGAATGATCTGAGAAAATGATTTCTCGCCTCTTGTGTTTTCTTTCCCTTCGGGGTCACGTGCAACATTTCTGTTTAACTCCTGTTGAGAAAAATGATTATTTTTAGTGTTTATTATAGTTTAATCTTTTTGAACAAATCTTTAAACTTTGAACAGGTTTCTCTTAGTGATTTAAAATTAAACTATGGCTGGGTAAGTATTCAAAACTACCAAGGAAAATGGGGTGATCTGCAGAGCTTCTCCTTGGACCCCTGTGGTCGTAACACATAGGACAGGAGGCCATGGATTAACATATGCAGGAAGGAAGAGGCCAGTATCATTTAAATTACCTTGGGAAACAGGAACTTACCGAGTTCACAGAAGATCAGAATTCTTCTGTGAACATCTGGGTTATGTGAAGATTTTGAACCACTAATATTTAATTTACAAGATATTTCTTTTAGTTATTGATGGTATGCTCTGACTGAAAATTGTATTATTTAGTTTTAGAATTAATTTAGACGATGGTGAATGGATTTGAAAATTGTATTATTTCTGACTGTTAGAATTAAATGAAAATGTTTTGTTTAGTATTAGAAAATTNGTTTAAGATCCTTGCTTTTACTTTACCTGGCAGAGTGGACACTCTTCATTATGATGATCATTTAAATGCATACTGTATCAATAAAAGGATTTGTTTTATGTTCTTCCAATTAAGGACTTGGTTTATTACAGTCCCTGTGGCAAGCAGTTTTCTGCATGGTCAGCATTGAAGGCCATATTGTCTTTGAGAGGGTCCAGTCAACATTCCAGACAGGACAGTGTTGTCCATCTTCTTCATCTTCAGCCTCCAATATCAACATGAGGCAGCCAAGACTTTGGAGTTCATTCAACGGTAAATCCATTCCTATAATACGTTTTTTACAATGACATGGTTTTAAAGCAAGTTATGATTAACATTTGATAAAGGTGGTGATGTTTTCTCCTTACGTAATTAAAAACAGCTTTATTTATATATTGTACCAGCTGTATTCAAAATGCCACACTATTTATATTCTCAGGAATTTTCCCATTTTTGATTTAGTTTTTTAGTCGCTTCATTGGGATTAACCCAGAAAGGGGCACAAAAGCCGGTCATGGGAAGATGGTATCCATTGGTCTTTTGAATGAAAGACCATTCAAAAGAAAAAGTGACGGTCAATGCTCATCAAAAACCTGATGGACTTTGAGTGGCATCTCATTCAGGTTAGTTGTTCTATTCTTTTCTTTGAAATCTTTCTGTTTCCATATTATTTAGGATCTAAATTGTATTGTCTTTTTCCATGTTGGACGGTGCCTTCATCTGCATCTAATAAAGTAAGTGCCACTTGGACTCTTGAAAATCATTAATAGTTCACATTTTAAAACCCTGTTAATACTAGAATTCCACATGATTTCAGCCATGTTGAATTTTAGATTTTGGAAGTCATTTTTCTTTGATTTGTTTAGTGATACCCAAAGCATGGATATTTCTTTAAGAACTGTGTTTTTATGTTCATAAGATTGTAGAAATTAATGAGTTAAACCCAGTTTAGTGAAACTATATATTGACTTTGAAGGCCTATTTTTTACCAGTTCTCTGAGGAATGGTTTTATTTTATTTGTTTTGAATGTTTGAATATACTGGAAATATATGTGGTTTGAGGCATAGTGGTGCCTTTAAATAAAAATTCTGTTCTGACGATTACTTATCGCATCCTCTTTTGTGTTATGTGAAGTTCTGATTATGCAGATTATGCATTTTAGAACCGCACCAATTGTAGCACTTCAAAGAAGCCTACACTGGGTCAGGTATTAATGTTCTATCGTAAAACAAAGACTGTGCTTTAAAAAGTAGCATTACAGTTTTCTTTGCAGTAGCTTACTCATAAAGTGAATGCAGTAGTAAAACTAAATTTACTGTAAAAATACTGGAGCGCTACTATTTGAAGGTATATTTACTTTCACCACTGTATTTTATGGTGGCCAACAGGTACAAACACCCAGCAAAGACGAGAAAAACACATGCAACAAAAAAGAGATGCAAACAAAAATGCTGAAAACAGAAGTGATCCAGACCACTAGAGGGAGTCGAACAAAGAACAGCTGCTTCTTTGGGTCCTTGACGACCGGAAGAGAGAAGCTGTAGCTTTCAGCTAGCTGCTTAGCCTCTGCCTTGGCGTTTATGTTGCTTAGCAACCGTGACCACGTGAATCACATAGCGGCGAAGGAAAAAAAAAATGGACTCGAAGTATGTTTTTTTTTTCTCTATTACTCTTCACCTTTTGTAATAAAGGCTGTTGCATATTTAAAAAAATCTTAGTCTGATTCTAAAATGTTCAAACACGTGTAGCACATTTAGACAAGGAATGCAAGCAAAGTATCCCTTTTCAAATACTCTCCAAATCTCTAGCTGCTGCTGCGCAGCAGGATGCTCCGCTGACTCAGCAACGGCTCTTTTTGCGGGATGAACCAACATACAGACTCCGGCAGAGATCGCCTCTCAGATCCTCAGATTGATGCTTTAACTTCGTTTCCAGATGTTGTCAAATAGTATTTTTATAAGAGCATAAAGCTGCTAGGCTAAGCTTCAACAGCAAAGTGGTGCTGATCAGCTGGATGGAGGAAAAGCCCAACATCATGCCGCATTGTTGCACATTACTCCGGTAGTTTTTTTTCTTTAAAAAGAAATTTGGACTATTTGGACCTTGAAAGATCTGAGAAAATGATTTCTCGCCTCTTGTCTTTTCTTTCCCTTCGGGGTCACGTGCAACATTTCTGTTTAGCTCCAAGTGCCTCTGGAATTCCCACGTGAGGTGCTTTGGGCTTGCCGCCTCATGTGTGGCAGCAGTTTTGGCATCAGACACAGATGTTTGCCTGCACACCTCATTGTTTTTGTTGTGCATGGTGATAATAAAGCTATATGGACGTTAGCCGGTAGTCTTTTTCTTAAAATAAGTTTTTCGGCACTGTTTGCCTTTATGACGACAATCCAACAGAAAAGTTGTAGAGAGAAGGGGCAGGAGAGAGAGACAAGCGAACCAGAGGACGAGAGTCAGATTCCAAACTACGGTGGTCTAAAGGGGCACCGCGCTGCGCCAAGTACTGTGCCACGCAACACCCCTATTCAGGTAGCCTTTGCAGAAGTTTGCAGTTTCCCTTTGATGAATTATTAACATTTAACACAATTCGAACTGTCTCAGGAACTCACCTAGTTTATCTTCTGTCATTTTCTTGGAAACATTAGTTTGGACCAAATGTATGCTTTACACGCAGATCCGTTACCATAACAACCGAGTAACAACATATCCCATAGCTGACAGAACAGGCACTGCGTTAAGTATCAGGATTCAGCGCCAAAAACGCAAACATTTCCCACAAAAAGTGTCCCAATGATCCTAGGAGCTATGCTGTCGAGGGCTTCATGCCCCTGGTAGGGTCACCCAAGGCAGACAGGCCTTGGGTGAGGAACTAGACTAAGCGCAGCCCGAAGATCCCTTATGACGGACAAGAACGTTGGACTTGGTGTTCCCACACCTAGACGCTTGTCACCGTGGCCCCACTCTGGAGCCAGGCCTGGAGGTGGGGCACGTTGGCGAGCGCCTGGTGGCCGGACTTTTACCTATGGAGCCTGGCCAGGCTCAACCCGAACAGGAGACGTGGGTCCCCTTTCCAATGGGCTCACACACCAGCCGGAGCTTGTGGGGAAAAAAGGTTCTGGTGAGAAATAGTCGGTCTCACTTCAATGCATGGCTCTGATTCTGGAACCAGTCTCCTTGAGAGGGGCTGGATATACTTCCACTTTGGAGTTGCCCAAGGTGAGAGGCGCAGGGCAGGAGTGGGCATACTTGTTGCCCCCCATCTCAGCGTCTGTGCATTGGGATTCAATCCGGTGAATAAGAGAGTAGCCTCCCTCCACCTACTGGTGGGGGGACGGTTTCTGACTGTTGTCTGTGCTTACGGGCCGAACAACAGTTCAGATTACCCACCCTTCTTGGAGTCCTTAGAAGGGGTACTGGAGAGTGCCCCTCCTGGGGACTCCCTTGTTCTGCTGGCGGACTACAACGCTCACGTGGGCAATGACAGTGAGACCTGGAGGCGCGTGGTTGGGAGGAAAGGCCCCCCCGATCTGAACTCGAGTGCTGTTCTGTTGTTGGACTTCTGTGCTCATCACGGATTGTTCATAATGAACACCATGTTCAGGCATAAGGGTGTCCATATATGCACTTAGGACCAGGACACCCTAGGTAGCAGTTCGATGATCGACTTTGTCATAGTTTTATCGGATCTGTGGCTGTATGTCTTGGACACCCGGGTGAAGAGAGGTGCGGAGCTGTCCACTGACCACTACCTGGTGGTGAGTTGGCTCCGGTGGTGGGGGAGGAAGCTGGTCAGACCTGGCAGGCCCAAACATGTAGTGAGGGTCTGCTGAGAACGTCTGGTAGAGTCTTCTGTGAGTTTTAACTCCCATCTCCAGAAGAACTTCGAACACGTTCCGGGAGAGGTGGGGGCCATTGAGTCTGAGTGGAGCATGTTCCGTGCCTCCATTGTCAAGGCGACTTATTGGAGCTGCGGCCACAAGGTTGTTGGTGCGGGGGTGGATGAGATCCATCGGAGTTTCTTAAGGCTCTGGATGTTGTAGGGTTGTGTTGGCTGACGCGACTCTGCAGCATTGCATGGACATCGGGGGCAGTTCCCCTGGATTGGCAGACTGGGGTGGTGGTCCCCCTGTTTAAAAAGGGGGATCGAAGTGTGTGCTCAATTTACAGGGGGGTCACACTCTTAAGCCTTCCTGGTAAGGTCTATTCAGGGGTCCTCGAGAGGAGGGTCCATTGGATAGTCGAAACTCGGATTCAGGAAGAGCAGTGTGGTTTTCGTCCTGGTCGTGGAACACTGGACCAGCTCTACACCCTCAGCAGGGTCCTGGAGGGTGCATGGGAGTTCGCCCAACCAGTCTACATGTGTTTTGTGGACTTGGAGAAGGCGTTCGACCGTGTCCCTTGGGGGGCTTTGTGGAGGGTTCTCCGGGAGTATGGGGTGCCGGGCCCTTGGATACGGGCTGTCGGGTCCCTGTATGACTGGTGTCAGAGTCTGGTCCGCATTGCCGGCAGTAAGTCGGGCTCGTTTCCGGTGAGAGTTAGACTTCACCAAGACTGCCCTTTGTCACTGATTCTGTTCATTACTTTCATGGACAGAATTTCTAGGTGCAGCCGAGGGATCCGTTTTGGTGGCCTTAGGATCGCATCTCTGCTTTTTGCAGATGATGTGGTCCTGTTGGCTTCATCAAGTTGTGATCTGCAGCTCTCACTGGAGCGATTCGCAGCCGAGTGTGAAGGGACCGGGATGAGGATCAGTGACTCCAAATCCGAGGCCATGGTCTTGAGCTGGAAAAGGGTAGAGTGCCTTCTCCAGGTCAGGGGGGTCATCCTGCCTCAATAGGAGGAGTTTAAATATCTGGGGATCTTGTTCACGAATGAGGGAAGAAGGGAGCGGGAGATTGACAGGCGGATTGGGGCAGCGTCCACTGTGAAACGGGCGCTGTACCAGTCTGTCGTGGTGAAGAGAGAGCTGAGTCAAAAAGCGAAGCTCTCGATTTACCGGTCAATCTACGTTCCCATCCTCATCTGTGGTCATGAGCTTTGGGTCATGACCGAAAGAACGAGATCACGGATACAAGCGGCTGAAATGGGTTTCCTCTGCAGGGTGTCTGGACTCTCCCTTAGAGATAGGGTGAGAAGCTCGGTCATCTGGGAGGGACTCGGAGTAGAGCCGCTGCTCCTCCACGTCGAGAGGAGCCAATTGATGTGGCTCGGGCATCTGGTCATGATGCCTCCTGGACGCCTCCCTGGTGAGGTGTTCCGGGCACGTCCCACCGGGAGGAGGCCCCGGGGAAGACCCAGGACACGCTGGAGGGACTATGTCTCTCAGCTGGCCTGGGAACGCCTTGGGATTTCCCCAGAGGAGCTGTAACAAGTGGCTGGGGAGAGGGAAGTCTGGGCCTCCCTTCTGAAGCTGCCGCCCCTGCGACCCAACCCCGGATAAGTGCAAGAAAATGGATGGATGGAAGCTTAAATTTTTCAAATAGCTTTTCGTAGGAGAAATGTGTAAAACTTTGAAATGAATCTTATATTGCATTGTTTATTCTTCTCCAATTAACGAAGCTAGGTTCTAATGAATTTCACTGTGAAGAGAAAACAGGAACCACATCTACTGTCAACAATGTCCCCGATGCACGATGAGATGAGCTCACGACTGTTGGAAACCGTGAGCAAACGCAGTGAGTTGTCGGAAGTCGTTAGTTTGCTGGCTTAGCAATTTGATGTCCTGGGGCCTCATGCATATAAGACTGTGCAGTTTTGACACTAAAATTTGGTGTACGGAAAAATTTAGAAAAGTGCAGCACACAAAAAAAATGGGATGCATAAAGCCGTGCGCACGCACGTGGCCGCGCACCTTTCCTTTATAAATCCTAATTTGCGGGAAATAGAACGCAACTGCTGGTCTGCTCTGTCGCCACCCATAAATACATATGTAAAATTAGTATAAATACTCAGAAGTCTGCCACCACGTGAACAGTAACCATGGCAACGTCCTTTTTCGTAGCAGTAGGAGTATTTATAATAATAATTCTATATTTTATGTAAAATGTGCTTTCAGAGCACAAGGTCACCTCACAAAAACAAAATAATACATTTTAAAGAAAAAAAAAATTCTAATTAAAAAAATAAATAGAGATTGTGCAAATGCCTGTTAGAAACGTAGAACGTCCAGCAGGGACTTAAAGACAGACGGCGTGTCAGAGAGTCCTTTGAGTGGGAATGTGGACATTTGTAGTAGAATCATGTGCAGAAGTTGTACGTTTACAGAATAGAGATGATTTCTGTCCATAAAGGCGCATTCACAAACCGGGCGGCTCCACTGAAGGATGACAGCAGTTGCACCGGTACTGGTACGGGTACCACAGGGCTCCTTCTTTAAGTTCTGCTCTGAGGTCCAGGATGATCAGTCTGGATTAATCTAAACGTTAATAAACCATCATCAACATTTCCCAGCAGATCAATATGATCTCTGATCAAATCTCTCCCTCTGAATCCTTCCATTGGGGATGTTCTCCACCAAAGCACTGTGCCACAATTACATTGTGCTGCGTAATTGTGGTGCAGTGCAAAGGTTTGCCCCTTTGCGCAGCTACCGTGTTTCCCCGATAGTAAGACACCCCCGATTGTAAGACGTATCGGGGGTTTCAGGGGGGTCGACTAATATAAGCCGTACCCCGAAAGTAAGACATATGTCTTACTTTTCGGGGAAACACCTCTCATCTAGCTGCGCGCTGCCTCCTGCCCACGTCCGCACCATCCCCCTCTCCATACGTCGCCGCGTCTGCCACCTCCCTCTGATCTTAATGAGCGCCGCCTCCTGCCCACTTCCGCTTTTTATGGTTAAAACAAAAAATTCGACAATTTTTTTCCAATATAAGACATACCCCGAAAGTAAGACATAGTGGGACTTTTGGGGATAAAAAGAAAGTAAGACACTGTCTTACTTTCGGGGAAACACGGTACTTATGTACGTGTGATTGCATACACACCTTGATCACCTTAAAATAATCAAACCTGTTTGGAGTTAATCTGCTGATCCAACCCCGTTTTCTTTTTTAATGAGAATGAAATTCCTCTATAGATGCAGTTCACGTCCTTTTATTTTTATTTTCTTTATTTTTTCTGGGCGTTATGTTATTGTCTGAGGATAAATGCGGTTCAGTTTCATCGTTTACGTTTAAACAATTAAATATTAAAATCATGAAAAAACATCGGATTTGATGCTTCTTGGTCTAAATATCTGAATGTCGTCAGATTTCAGTGTATTTAGGTGAGTTTTGATGCTTTGTAGTTTATTGTCCACAGAAAACGTTTGTGTGACTGCAGCACATTTTCACATACATGTCGACTTGTACGTGAAATACGGCACTGCACATTTTTTGTACGCACGCCACTTTATGCATGATGTCCCTGGTCAGTTAGCCTGCGGCACTGAGCCATGTTTCTGGACTGAGCCACTCCGGAAGCATTCAACCAGATGATTCGATACACTCAGATGGTGTCCAAACATACAAAAAGTTCATTTAAAACACATTAATCAGGTAAGAACACCACAGTAATGTTAGTTCATCTACTATGAACAAAAAGTGGTTTCATGAAAATATAAGAAATCTGGGGGAAAAAAAGCTACAAAAGGAAAAGTCACACCTTACACATTCTCTTCCTCCTTCAAATATCCTTGATGTTTTTTGTTTTTCAACTAAACTGAAGGGGATTCAGGCTTGCCCATCCTACTTGGAAAGCTGCCTTTAATTCCATTGAAGTATTATCAGTTTCCCCCTTTTTATTTTCCATCTCAATTTATTAATTATGCACTGCCAATTTTATAGAAGATGATGGGGGGAGTGCACAGAGGAAAAGAAGAAAAGAAAGAAGAAAGCAGAAGTAAATGAATATGTGGAGAAAGACTTGATGTGTACATAGAACATGGAAAAGGAAGAAGCGTACCCACTTCATCAAATGTAATCTGTGCAACAATAATCAAAAAAACAACCAGAGATGCTGAGGAAAGCTGGACTGATGAGCCATTGATCATTGTACCACTGTACATTATGTAAATGCTCATAAATACTGTAAGATCATTTGAGAATTAACTTTTATACTTTTATCAGCATAGATGTTTAGAGCAGTAAGAACAGTGGAACATACTTTCATGTTGACTGACTTGCAGCATGTTGCGTGAATAAAAGTTCAGTATTAGCAGATGTTTTGATGAATTTATTTTCAGACTGACAGGAATCATAAAGTCAGAGTTAAATGTTTGCTTTTTCTCATAAGTCTGTATGAGCTATTAAGCAAAGTGGTTGACATTCAGTACAGTGTGTGATAAGTGTAGAATTTTTACAAAAAGTTTAAATTTGGTAAAACCTATGGGCTGAGGTGCCAGACTTTGTCACTCTATTCACTGACTTATCCCAGCTTTTGGATGTGTGTGAAGTTAGTTTCTGAGTTTTTCTGAACACTTCACCTGAATTTTGACCTAGAGGGGAAAAAGTTTATATTTTGATATTTTTTAAATGGAATTTATCTGGAGAGATTGTGTCTTTCAGCCAAAATGACTGTGCATGTGTGTGTGTGTGTTTGTGTTCCAATGTTTGTGTATGTAGTTAAGGTGGAGTGCATGCTACTTTT
Source organism: Poecilia formosa (assembly GCF_000485575.1). Lineage (NCBI taxonomy): Eukaryota > Metazoa > Chordata > Actinopteri > Cyprinodontiformes > Poeciliidae > Poecilia > Poecilia formosa. The sequence goes on along the minus strand of NW_006800790.1, from coordinate 26,791 downwards.
TCCACTTTTCATCTGGAGCTCTTGTCTCTGTAGAGCAAGCTGAGGTTATGAACTGTCCCTGGAGCTAAAAACAATACCACAGGCTTGTGGCTTACTGATGCTTGTGTCATGGTGAAGATAAATGTGACAGTCTGTCTGACCTGCTGGTTGTGAACATATGAATCTTTGTTTTGTGAGTGTGTATGTGGCTGGGGTGTCTATGAAAGAACGACAGAAACTTTCCAAGAAAAAATGGTTCAAAAGGCTTGAGAGGTCTCTCAAATCATATTATATGTTATTGTTACTGCTGGGTCCTGGCTGTAATTCAGTTTGAAGAGAACATCCAGCCTGCATTAAACTGTGAAAATTCATTATTGGCTATATGGACCAATAAACAGCAAGGGATCTGGTAGGGGGTACAGGTAGAAGAGAAAAATGAAACCAATAAATCAAAATAATATTTGCCTGCAACTTCTGCTAGAACAGGCATGCAGTGTCTGGTAGGGTCATAAAGGTACAGGTAGTCTTTCTACATTGTAAGGTTCTAGATGTCTCATTGGTACATGCAATAAGGTAACAATCACTGCTCTCGTTCAGAAGAGTGTTTTTATTGGTTTCTGTTAAGAGAGCTTATGTTAACGGAAAGTGAGGAGCTGAAGACTGTCTACAATAAATTCTGCTAATTCTGTTAGAGCTGTAATGTAACACTGGTGAGAGTCTACTATTAATACTGTATGTCTTACCAAGCACTGTTATCAGGCTGCTGCACTTCTTTACAGCATTTGATCATCACCTCATGATGCATTAAATTTCACTTGTGATTACAGATCACATGTATTGAAAAACATCTAAAATGATAGAATCAAATAGTGTCATAAACATAAACACAGTCTTATTCAAGACATTTTCCATAACATAAATATGTACTGGTGAATATTTGGTATATAAAATATTAAAATACAGATTAATAAGCCGTCAGTAACTTCTACACCGGTCCAGGGGTGCCACCAGGAATCTTTGGCCCCATGACAAAAAATTAGATTGGGCCCCCCCATGTAGCTGCTGTTACAATTTTTTGATTCTATTTGATTCATCAAAAGCGTCGCAGTTTTAAAGGCTTGCATCTGCCTTGCTTTCTTTGGTCCAATACTGATAATAGCACAATATTTACTGCTAGTGAATTTTACATGCAACAGTAAAATGCATATTGTATGTATACTTGCAAACAGTATGCAAATAAGTTGCTTAAATTTTATTTATCAGTTTTAGATTACTGAAATGTCTCTCCATGAGCAATAGTTACAGACAACATGCTAAATATACATGAAGCAATCCAGACTTCTCAAACAATGTTATGTAGTTGTATTGTATTCAAGCTGCAGTATATACCCTGGTGAAAAATTAATGTACTACGTATGTTAAATTTTAACATACTTAAGCATACATTAAGTCAGACTAATCATGAGTGTTCTTCAAGTATACTTAGAATTAGTTAATTTAAAGTGTACTAAGTGTACTTCAACATACTTTTTTGGAACAACTAAAGTTACACTTAGTATACTTTAACCATATTGCTTTTTTATGTAATATAAATATGCTTGATTAGTGTGAAAAAGGCTGCTCGATTAATCACTGCTCTTACTCAGCCTTTTTTCCGTATTCACAGGTGAATACGGGGGCGGCTGTGAAAAAGGCTGCTCAAGTGCTGAGGCCCTTTAAGGGGGCGGAGCTTAGAGCACCTGTGGATCAGCACGCAGATGAAAAGAGGGAGAGAAGAAAAGGAGCCGAGAGTTATCGATCACATTTGTGTAGTTTGAGTTACCGTTTGCAGTTTGTAGTTACCTTTTATTTTCGATGTGTGTGCGTGGAATACAAGTAAGTGATGTTAGAAAGTGAAGAATGTTTATGCATCTGAATATTTAAGTTTTAGCGTTAATTGATTGCAAGCTTTGTTCACGTGCGCACTTGAGCTACACAACGTGGATTTTTGTGTTGTTTATTTAGAACAGAATGTTTGTGTAACCTTTATTAGTGTAGTTAGTGAAGTAAGTGTGTTATTATTTCAGTCATTTATTCATCAGACACTGATGATGCATTATTATTGATATTTTGTAGAACCACACCGTTACGCCGAAATAAAGACTGAACAGCAAGTGCAGGCTGGACAATCCGTGTCTGGTTGGTTCTGTGGTTTTTTTCGTTTCAAAATAAAATTGGAAAAACAAGCATGTGTTTTTTTTGTTGTTGTTTTTTCGTTTTTAAAACAAAATTAGAAAAACAGCAATTGCAAAAAGAAAACGGCCTGTTAATTTCACTTATTTCATTATTGACAAGCGATCTGACCCAGAAGTTCTCTCGGTCCGGCTTACACAGGGACCGTATCGCACACATGCAGGCTGCAGGAAGACGAGCTTGTTCGTTTTAGCCTATATACAGTTTTTTTTTTTTTTTTTTGCCGGCCACAAGTCAGTTGAAATAATGCTCCTGTGAGAAACAAATAATACCGGACATTGGTCATTTGCGGCTGGCAGAAAATACTACAGTATATAGCCTGAAACCAACAATCATGTCTCCCTGCAGCCTGCATAGTTCTCTCTGTCTCTCTGTTGTTTTTCTACACTCGTCCAAAGCGGCATGTAATTAATTTGACCATAATACTTTCACACAGACAGCCTTTAACTCCGACTCTGTTTTGTATATGAAGCTAATGGCTGCTAAATGCAGCTTCACTTTCAGTAAATATCTAAAGGGCTAGTCCGTCCAATGTTTTTTTTTTTTTTACCAACCTTAATCTGCTCTGGTTTAAAAAGACGCTCAAACCGCCACTAGAACATTCTCAGTCATTCAAACCCTTTAGTTTTAGTTTTTCCTTTCTGAATAGCATTAGCATACCAATTATAATCCGGTATGTCGTGAACAAACATGCAAAAAAGGTTATCCAAAATATACAATATCTTGGATAAATATTTTATATTTATCCAAAATAAATATACAATATATTGTATTGTATATACAAAAAAATGTATATACAATACACTATACTAATAGATAGATAGTATCTATTTCAAGCAAATACCTGGAACTAGATTTCTACCAGGTAGTGAAATAATGTGCCAGATTATTAAAAGCTTAACTAAATAAATGTTTGCCTACAGAAGAGGATTTGGGAAAGAAAAGAAGGTCATTATTATGACTTTACTCTTAGAATTCAGACTTTAATCTAAAAAAAAAAAAAAAAAAAAACATCTTGTACATCAATTGGTGTTAGAAAAATGTTACAGGCCCCTTGTCCTCTTCTGCAGTTTAACACCTCATAATATCTTTTCACATTTTTATAAGTGACATATTACTGTCCAATTAGAAATGAAAACCTTTGTCCCTTTCATGAGACTTATTTATCCATCCAACCATTTTCTTCCACTTATCCGGGGTCGGGTTGCGTGGGCAGCAGCTTCAGAAGGGAGGCCCAGACTTCCCTCTCCCAGCCTCTTCTTCCAGCTCCTCCAGGGGAATCCAAAGGCGTTCCCAGGCCAGCTGAGAGACATCGTCCCTCCAGCATGTCCTATTTATTATAACTTATTAGACTCAACTGACTAAACATAGTGAACAACTTTTGAGTTGATACTTTTCATTATTTCTTAGCTCTGGTTTATAAGCAAGAAACATTAAATAATTATTAATATTTAATTTGTATCAACCTATATGTAGTCAGAGCTTTAAACTCAAATCTTACAAAATAAACAGAGACAAAACATTAAAATGTATTTATTACAATAGCATATGTAGATATTCAGCCAATGTTTGGGGAATCATAAAAAAATATTCCTATAATTTATGTATATAAAACATGAGGAGACAGTGAGGAAGACGATGTCAGGAGGAGGAAGAGGATCACTGGGAGATTCTGGGAAGCTGCATCCAAACCTGGAGCTCCTCCTGAAGAGCCGCCTGTATGAAAGAATAAAAATTAATATTAAAAAAAGTTCACACTGCACGTAAGAAGCCAATCGAAGGGAAGAATATATTTCACTCACACACAATAATATGAATTTACAAACTACAAAAAGATCAGAGGAAGGGAATATTAGTAACTGGTATTGGATGATGTCAATGTTTCCAACATCTTCAGAAGTATCGAACTCTCCAGAGAGGAATATTATATTTTGATACACGCATCAAACAGTATATATGCAAACACATTAAACTCTTCATGTCACACTTTGAGACGCTACGATCAGATATCAAGCAGCAGAATACGACAAGGTGACTTGCCCAGACCGCGGTTAGCGGGGTAAACGCCTCCACCTGCCCGCTGAGCCTGGAGCCGCCTGGCCCAGTTAGCGGAGCTACGCTGCTCCGAAAACTCCGGAGTATATTTCAAACTTCACATAACTAAGTGCGTAAATGAAGCTATGAGGGTACTTTCTAGCCTAAAAACATCCTAAACAACTTTTTGCGACAAATTAATAGTGTACTTACCTCTGTTTGTCGCTGCTGGTGGCGCAGTGCAATGGTGTCCATCTCGCAGGTCCAGAGACCAGACGGTGTGGCTGTAGGATGGTTTGGAAAGCCACTACACGGTGCTCTGGCCTTTCAAAATAAAAGACTAAACTAAAAACTCAGGCTAACCATTTTTCTCGGTGACCAGATGTCCGGTATTACTTGTTTCTCACAGGAGCATTACTTGCGGCTGGCAGAAAATACTACAGTATATAGCCTGAAATGAACAAGCTTGTCTCCCTGCAGCCTGCAGCTGTGTGTGATACGGCCCCTGTGTAAGCCGGACAGAGAGAACTTCCGGGACAGACCGCTTGCCAAAAATGAAATAATGAAAATCGAAATTGACAGCTCATTTTCTTTTTTATTTTTGCAATTGCCGTTTTTCTAATTTTGTTTTAAAAACGAAAAAACAAGAAAACACACGCTTATTTTGTTTTTCCAATTTTATTTTGAAACGAAAAAACCAAAGAACGAACCATACACGGATTCATCATGAAGACTAAGGAACACAGCAGGCAGGTCCCAGATACTGTTGTGGAGAAATTTAAAGCTGGATTTGGATATAAAATGTTTCCCAAGCTTTAAACATCTCAAGGAGCACTGAACAAGTGATCATATTGAAATGGGAGGAGTATCAGACCACTGCAAATCTACCAAGACCCGACCGTCCCTCTAAACTTTCACCTCGAACAAGGAGAAAACTGATCAGTGATACAGCCAAGAGGCCCAGGATCACTCTGGATGAACTGCAGAGATCTACAGCTGAGGTGGGAGAGTCTGTCCATAAGACAACAGTCGTACAAAATCTGACCTTTATGGAAGAGTGACAAGAAGAAAGCCATTTCTCAAAGATATCCATAAAAAGTCTCATTTAAAGTTTGCCACAAGCCACCTGGGAGACACAGCAAACATGTGGAAGAAGGTGCTGTGGTCAGATGAAACCAAAATCCAACTTTCTGGCCACAATGCAAAACGATATGTTTGGTGTAAAAGCAACACAGCTCATCACCCTAACACACCATCCCCACTGTTAAAAATGGTGGTGGCAGCATCATGGTTTGGGCCTGATTTTCTTCAGCAGGGACAGGGAAGATGGTTAAAATTGATGGAAAGATGGATGGAGCCAAATACAGAACCATTCTGGCAGAAAACCTGTTGGAGTCTTTAAAGACCTGAGACTGGGACAGAGATTTATCTTCCAATAAGACAATGATCCCAAACATAAAGCAAAATCCACAATGGGATGGTTCACAAATAAACGTTTCCAGGTGTTGGAATGATCAAGTCAAAGTCCAGACCTGAATCCAACTGAGAATCTGTGAAAAGAGCTGAAAACTGCTGTTCACAAGCGCACTCCATCCAACCTCACTGAGCTCCAGCTGTTTTCCAAGGAAGAATGGGCAAGAATTTCAG
>NW_006800790.1:1237-20799 GCF_000485575.1 Poecilia formosa | reverse complement strand
AATATATAATAAATTTCGTTCCACCTCACAATTGTGTTTCACTTGTTGATTCTTTATGTTTGAAGCCTGAAAAGTGGGAAAAGGTTGCCAAGTTCAAGGGGCCCAATACTTTCTCTAGTCACTGTAGCTGCTGATGTAGCCTCAGCTCGTATGCATTTGTCCCTCTCATGAACTCTCTCTGTCCAGACAAGCTGGCTCCTCATTGCTTACCTCCCCTCTTTGTCTCTAATCTGTTTCTTTCCCTACCAAACATTTACCCAGAGGTTAAGGACTTCTGGCTTATTTTCCATCTTTATGCAGGTGTCAGTATTTCATGTCTGTATTTTCTCAACTAGGTCCATTAGTCAGCAGATTTTAACACAATGTTTTCTACAGGAACAGAGTTTCTGTCTTTTGGAGGTGAAGTAAGAGGCAGTCCGGAAAGAGCAAGAAAATGTTTGCTGCCTTCATTTTGCTCACATTGGGAACTGTCTACATGTCTGCTGTATACTCTCTATATGCACTTAACCCCTATAAAGGCCAGGAGATGTTTAGCTTTAACTGACATTTTGATTCTCCAATCTCTTTTTTGTGGTACTCAAGTTGCTCTGAAGGAACATCTGGTTGTTACGTGCGTGAATGTTACTTCACTGTATCTCAGTGTGTTGGCATTTGGAAGTATAAGTGTGTCTGCCGGTGTTTACATAAATTATGTCTGATTGGGTTTGACATCTGCATCACCACTGGACATGTTTCTTCCCCCACTAGTTTAATTCTCTCCAGAGGAAATAAGGAGCTGGAAATGAAGACACGTATGAGAAAACATTTCTCATAGTATTTCTGCACACACAGTCTATATTAATAGTTATATCCTTAAACTATAAGCACATATAGATACTGTATTATCTACATGTGCTCTAACTTTTCCACATATTGTCACATTAACTACAGACGGGGATATTAATTAATCAGTATTGTTAAAGAAAAATACCACATGGTTTTAAATGGTAACTAAACCTTAAATTAACTTTTATTTTTCAGATGAGCTAAGGATGTTTTCACACCTGATTGTCTGGTAAACTTTGTTTGATTTGGAGCCAAAACTGCAACATTTGTTACATTTTCAGCTACTGTGGTTCTCTTTCACACTGCACTGCATTATAAAAAGTGCTTTTGGCTGTTGTTCATCTTATGTACTTATTTACATTAATCTCACGTAATTCATTTGGTTTATTGATGACAACTTCACTTTTTTGTGTTCAATTACTTTAGCAAATCTAAATAACTTAATTAACTTAAAGCAACTTTTTACTTTAACTTTGCTTGAAACAATTGAGTTCAAAGCCAGTTTTATATCCTAAGTCTGACCAACTCTATTTATTATGATCATCCAGCTCATTTCATTAAGTCTATTCAACTGAATTTACTAAGTTTTTATAACTTAACTCATTCAGTGTGTTTAACATGACAAATTTAAGTTACTCTTACTTAAATCATTTATTTTTTCCTAATAATTCAAATTTTCTTGAATTATTAGAAACTTACCGGTAATTGAATTGCTTCAGCTAAGTTGAAGCCGTTACCAATTGAAGCAATTAAATTGGACCAATTAAAAAATGTGCTTCGATCTAAACTTAATTTGGACCAAATCTGGTTGAACCAGCTTAATAAATTGAGTGACTATAAGGCTCCATAAGGAGACCTTAGTCCTTGACGCGGCCGTCACAGGTTCAATTCCAACCTGATGACCTTTGCTGCATGTCTTCCCTCTCTGTCATTACCCACTTTACTGTCTAACTACTCTTAAATAAAGGCCTCCTGAGCCAAAAAACCCTGGTAAAAAAGAGATAATTTATTAGTTTCTTTCTTTATTTGATGTAAACTAAATGATTTGAGTAACACTGACTTAAATTTGTCAACTTTGTTCAACTTGTTTCTTTTTAGTGTGTGTCATATCAACAGGTAGCCTTTAGCCTGTTCGCCCCCTTTGCTTGTGGTGGCGCTGCATCAAGAACTGCTGAAGGAAACAAAATAAAAACCTCTGAAGAAGACACTGAGTGCAAATGTTTTCTTCACGAAATGCAAACAAAAATGGATGCCACTTTTGTCTTTGAGCCTTTTCTTCCGCCAGCGTACACACATCTCTTTGTTTTGGTTGCATTTACCCAGAATGCCCTGCACTTTCGGTGGAGACAGGCACCAGCAGCCCTCCTCACCCCACTAGTGACTAGGGTGTAAGAAAAAGGATAGCCCTGCACTTTAGTCCACTTCCTGCTTTTGGAGCGGTCTCTGGTCCGCTTGGCATTCATATATTCATTCAAGATATGACACTTCAACTGAACCAAGACTGAAGACCAAGAGTTTGCTTTTTGGTTCCACAGACTTCGATTAGGAATTCACATCTCCCCAAATGAAGCAGACTTTCCAGGCCAACAAACTAGCACTGGCAGGAGAAACAACTTCGGTCTTTTACCAAAGACAAAACAGAAATCCTATAATCGCTAAAATCTCATTTCATGCCATTTTTGTTTACATTTTGTGAAGAAGGAAGTTGTGCTGTCTTCTTTAGAGGTTTTGGTTTCCTTCAGTGGTTATTGGTGCAGTGCCATCCCAGGAGAGAGGATGAACAGGTTTTTCAAATGGTTTGGTTCCTTTAGCAGAGTACAGTGTAAAAACAAACTGCAGCAGCAGAAAATTTAACAAATTTTGTAATTTTGGTCCCCAATTTAACCAAGTCTACCAGAGTATCAGCTGTGAAAACACTGATAAATCCATGAAAGAAACAGAAATTCCTCTGCTCTCCTGAGATTCTTTTGCTGTCCTTCCTCGTCAGGTACAGCTTTTATGGATAGCTCCAAATGTATCCTGGATTTGGTCCAATTTTCCATTATCCTGTATTATCCAGTTATAAACCGTCCTGTCTGTCACAGACCCCAATAAATGTCATAACATTGCTGACTCCTTTTTCTGTTTAAAACATCTTTATTGGCCTCACCTAGACAGATCTAGTACTACAGAGAAAGCTGTGTATATAGCATGTGTGCACAATTGTGCACATTATTCCAAAGCGAAGACGCTTCTTCCATCTTCAACATCCTGTCCCTACACTTTAGATGGAAAAATGATGCTTTTGTGAGGGTCTGAGAGCGCAAGTTGAGAGAAAACAAGTCCCTATAAGGGGGGAAGGCAAAAGGAGTGTTGAAGTAAACTCTGCTTGATGAAAGGCTTAATTAATAGATCAACACCTCCTTTTCCCTACTTTACTTCCAGGCAGTGTGCGTGGTTTTACTGTTGGATATTTTGAGCTGAGCTATGTTGTGATAACCTAATGTCAGGGTAGGAGGTACCTAATATGACTAGAGCACTCAGGATAAAACACAGAGGAGCTTCTCCCTAGAATGAGCTTGAGTGAACTCAGACCAAGTATGTAATCTGTTAGATAAGCTAAAATCTGCATTCAGACCAAATGGGTTGTGCGCGTCCAAAAGCCGTCCAACATCTCAAGTTGGGTGCTCACTTTAAGGTCAAAGAGTAGGAAGAGGGAAAAGAAGTCTGAAAGTTGTGGGTCCGATTCCACCTTTTTCCTGCCACATTTCAACGTGCTCCTGGGCAGTGGTGTGCATACTTTTGTTTTAGAGCTTTAGCTTTTTCTTTTTGCTAACTATGAAAACATTTTAGTGCACTTAGCTGCCCCTAAATAAATTTTTTCTGCATATATTCGAATGAACTAATTTATATGGCTGTTTGTAAACCTTCAGTTGAATAAAGTTTGACTTTAGTATTGAACTTTTAGCTACCAACTGTTAAGTATTCTTCAAGTAGTTTGATAAAAACAGTTTGATCATGCTTTTATTTTGAAGTGGGTGGAGACTGGTCACACTGCAGTTCTGTTTTCTCCCTTTTTCCCCAAAAAAACCTTTATTTCAAATAAGAAACATAGGAGCAAAATGAAGCACAGAAAGTAAAAAGTATATAAACAGAAGATGTAAACATAAACAAGTACAATATCTAACGGTTTTGTAGGACATGTAAATTATAATGTCAAAAGTAAATTGGACCTCGATGGTTGTAGTTTTTAAGGACACATATTATTTAAATTGAACTTAGTATTTAGAATTAGCTTCCGCTAAATATAACCTTGGTGTAGCGCTCATTGCAGAACTGACTCATTTGTGCTAATGGTGTAGTTAGAGGTGCTGATGGAGATTATCCTTTCTCCATTTAGGTTCTTAATGTATGAGGTTCAAGAAGAGTCAGTGAGTTTATTTAATCAATTCAATTTTTTAAGACTAAAATGTGGTTCTGGTCCATTGTCACGCTTTCCTTATGTGACAACAGAGCAAAATGGTCCCCAATTCTTCTTGTTGGCTTCCATCTAAGCTGGAGGGCATTCCTAGTGTGTCATTTCCTTTAACCTTAGCTTTGTATCTATGTGTGCATGGGTACTACGTGTGTGTATATATGAGCATGCAAGCAGCTAAAAGAGATAGAGGAAAACACAGAATTATTTACTCCCAACAGCGCCCGACACTGTCCCTGGCGTGACACTTAACCTCAAGTTGCCTACTGATCTGGGTATCAGTGAGTGGATGTGTGCATGTTGTGAATGTGATTGGCTGCAGTGTAAAGCACATTGAGTGGTTGGTATAACTAGGAAATTTAGACTATTTGCTTATTTTCCAAGCCAAATAAACTTGTTTCATTCTTTCTGTAGAATTCCTTCTCCAGTGTATTTCACATGGAACATGAGGAGCTGAGGGAAGTCCTAGATACTCCCAAAAGGTAAGAGGATCCCCTTAGCTGCAGGCTGTCCCAGATTGGTTCTGCTCTTCCCTCCCCCATTTATCACAACTAATAATTCCTTAATTTTGCAACCTACACTTTTCCCTCTCCCTCAGAGGCCATTTGATGATATTTGTCTTACAGACACCTTCATAAAGTTTCATTATTATCATATGGAGGGAAATGTATCTTCTTGACATAATATTGAAATCAAAAAGAGAAGCATGGAGCAAAAACAGTCTCAGTATTAACAAATGCACCGAACAAGATTCACAAATGGACAGAACAACATTTTTACTTGTTGCTTCAGCCAATCATATGAACAGACCCTACATGGGTAACTTAGCCAATCACATTAACCCATTCCAACAGCACTGTACAGACTGTGGAAGTACAGACATTTTAGACCTCAGTATTGCTTCTGGCAGCGACAGAGGAGCAGTAAGTGACATATTTAGCTACTTGTATCTTGATATGATTATGACGGGGAAACATTGTCAATTGGGTAAAATTTTAGACTTCAACAGAGGAATCAATTGTTTCCCATTAATCAAGAGTCCAGACACTCTGGACAAAGCAAATATTAATGGACAAGGGACTGGTTTTTACCCGGCTAGTGTGACTATAGTGATTGCGTGAAATGAACTGTTTTCCTGGGATGATGGTAGTGACTGTGGTAGGAGTTTGCCATGCCAACTAAAAAATACGGTAGCAAATCTGCATTGCAGAATTGCTGCCGTATTTCATTTAGCTTCATCCTACAAAACTGCAGATAAATTGCTCATGTCTTCGGTGAAATCCTCATAACTTCTTCCATCCGTCCATCCATTTTCTTTACACTCTTGTCCCTAATGGGGTTGGGAGGGGTGCTGGTGCCTATCTCCAGTGAGACATTTTGGGCGAGAGGCTGGGTCACCCTGGACAGGTCGCCAATCTGCTGCAGGGCAACACACAGACAGACAGGAAAAACAACCATACACACATACCTAAGGAGAATTTAGAAAAAACTTGACAGTCAAATTTTTGGACTGTGGGAGGAAACCGGAGTACCCGGAGAAAACCCACCATGCACAGGGAGAACATGCAAACCCAGGAGTCTTAGTTTGGCCTGAAAAATCGCTCTGTATGACAACATTGAGCAAGAGAAGGTTTCTTCTTCCACATCACCTGCTTAGGTAAAATGATAGAGAAGATTAATTAATATAATATATATGCGGATTAAAAAAGGCATTCAAATATATGAGAAAGTGAAAACTATTTCCATGAGTGTAAACAGTTCAAATGTGCTGTATGGATGTTTTCCGCCTTCTGGTTGTTATTTGTGGGTACAAGAACAGGGAAAGAGAAAATAATAATTGTGGAAAACATTCTGAGAATAGCTGAATGAGACAAAAACCAGATGTCCTTTTTCGCCATGTTGTCCTTTAGATATCCTTCTCTTTTTCAACCAGCTTCCAGTGCAGTTTCTCCTAACCTAATCACTTCTGTGAATGTCATTATGTGTTTGTGCTGGATTTCCTCTTGGCAAGATCAAATTCAGCAAAATTGGACATCTCCAACAGGGCCAACTTGGGAGGGGAGGGGTCCTGCAGGATGTTGGCTTTAGCCGGCTCCAACCACAGGAGGCTTTTTATAGTGGCATTAACCAAGGCCTGCGGCTTCCCAGTGACCCACCATCTGTTTCTCCAAAGCAGGAAGTTCAGTCGAGCAAAACCAATGTTTATCCAACTCGCAAGAATCACAGTCGGAGCATTTCAAGTAGAAAAAATTGAACAATTAAGTTGCCCCGGATACAGAGCTGGATTGTGCTTCCATACAGAAATCTATAGTTATACTGTCACACTTTTTGGGTGATGGCAGTAGTGAGGCCTCGTTTAACTCAATCGAACAGAGAGGAGGGAGAGAAAAAGTGAACTGAGTGAGCGAGCAAAGAAACTAAATGGATGCTCAGAATGTCAATCTGATTATGCGTGCTGAATTTAGTTGCACGCAACTCCGTCCGTCCGTCCGTCCGTCCATCCATTCCATCCAAGGTGGGGTCGCCTGGACAGGTGGGAGTCTGTTGCAGGGCACCGCAACAGACTGATGAGAAATTAGCCTGAGGCTTTGTGTAAAAGCCAAGAAAGAACAAAAAGTTAGACACTCAGAAATAATGCCTTGATCTCAGTGTATTGGTGCAGACCATTGATGACAATGTGAAACCAGCTGGACAGTCTAAAATGGCATAGTGACTTCCAGCTGTGGTTACATTTCTACTAAAATACCAGAGGTAAAAAGATGAGATCATGAAGCATTTCTGAACTTACTTTACTTTCTTCACCTTCAATGCAACATACAGTATATTATGTACAATTTAACAGACAAAATTCAATATGTGTGGGAAAAATATAAAACATAAAAAAGGTGCAATGTTATGATTAGCAAATTTTCCCCCAGAAAATTTGCTAAGCCCGGTGGTCGGGGGCACTGAGGCGGTCTACCGGCGGTGCACTATGTTTGTATATTAAAAGATGCTAAGTAGACAGAAAAAGTAAAAATATTACTGGATTAGATATGTTACGGGAAAACATCGCCAGTGAAACACTATTTAAACCCACAACTGGTCTTAAAAACAACTAATCAAAAAATTCAAATTCAATGAATATCAATTATTTGCACTTCTGTTTAATCCAAATTAAGTCAGCGGCTCCATCAGGCCCCTCAGGCCTTCAGGGCCCCATAAATGCTAATATTTTAACACAGACCACAGATACATAAATGTAACATTTGTTTATTGAGATGATCAATGCTGCTAAATTTCATCTAATGATTTCAGCATACATAAATTAAAATATTTTAAATTGTTTAACATTTAAATGTAAGATTTTAAGGAGCTGGCAAGTTTACTTTGTAAAAGTTCAAAGAACAATATTCATAGTTAGATTGTTTTGTTACCATAGCAACAATCTGACGCTGTGAGTTTAATCTTTGAGATCTGTTTGTTCACAAATACAAATTTAACTCTGTCTGACTAAGTGGACAAAGCATTTGATATGTTTTGATTAGGGTTGCCACCCGTCCCGTAAAATACGGAATTGTCCCGTATTTCGCTGTTAAATGTTGCGTCCCGTATTGAACCGATACGGGACGCAATTTGTTCCGTATTTCTATAATTGTCCGATAGACATGCACACATATTAACACTAAGTGTAACAATAATGACCAAAATAAAACACAAGAAATATTAAGGTCAGCTAATTTCTCTTTGCGGGAGCTACACAGGACTCCCAGAATGCTACGAACCGACGCATATTTTATGAATTCATTGTTCAGTGGTCATTAATGCACCAGACACAGACCTGCGGTCCAGGGGCGGTTCTAGATGGGGCCAACGGGGTACCAAAGAAGTTATACTAAATAAATGTCTTGTGTTAATACTCAGTGGCGGATTTTTTTAACCTGCACAATTTTACTTTAACAATGAATTAAAAATTATAGTGCTGCACTTTTAGCTGCTGTATAGGATCACACTTTCCATCTGCCAGGGATCTGCAACCTGGATCTCTGGAGATGCAAGTGGGTCTTTAGCTGACTTATTCAAATGATGAAATATTGCTCTGTTTTTTTGGGGGGTTTTTTTTGTTTTGTTTGTTTGTTTTACTCTTTTTCAAGTGTTGCCGTGGAAAAACACCAACTATCCTGGCCCCTGTGGTAAATCTGGTCTAGAACCAGCCTCCAAACCTAACTCCTTATTTATATAAATGTTTTGGTAATACTCTGTAAAATATCAGAATGTTCACATAACTTTTATACTTTTGGCTGTCTGAGGACACATTTTGAATATTAAATTAGGTGTTATGATCAGTTACTCAGTGGTTTACCAAATACTTTTTACACTTGGTTAATTAAACGTATTTAAAGTATACTACTCTGATTGGAGTACAATTTTGGGGTACTAACCAACCTCTATGCATGAACAACTGCTCTGTGGATCACTTTTTAAAGACAAAAACCACTGCCATAAAATATTATACATCCCACCCCAAGGGCGGTGTGCCGTGTTATTCGTCTCTTGTTTTGATTTCTGAAAGGTGGCAACCCTAGTTTTGATGCATCGTGTATCTGGAAAAATTATTACTAAAAATAATAATATAATAATATAAAATCAGCGTGATGCGTGACTTCGAGGCGAGCATGAAAGCTTCTCACCAGGCTGAACCTGCATGATGAGGTTAGTACTGGTTGGTTAACCACTAACGCACTGGCTAAACGGGACCATACATAAACTTTACAGGGAAGACAGAGCCACACGTCGGGCAGCGTGTTGAGGTGTAAATGCCGCGTAATGTTTTGCTCACAAATATAAATCATTCTCACCGCTCCCTCAACCCTCACCTCTGAAAGCGCGACTACAAATTATTCTGGTGGTTCACATAGAGCTGCGCAACCAGAGCTAACGCGGTTCGTTTTAAGCTCTTATCTTGATATAGAGTTCTCCAAAGAATCATAATTCCTTACAGGGGGTTGATGTAAATATCCAGACAGGTCAGCTTGTGTCCAGTTTGAGTGAAAGGAGGCGCGCGCGATCTGCGCTGAGGCAACTTCAGAGATAAAGCAGCAGCAGCGCGCGCTGTGTTATTTGTCCGAGCGCAGCCGGCTTTAAATACATAAACCTATAAATCTTTTAGAAATTACTGTCCTCCACAAGTGAAACTCTGAGACGCTTGTGTTCCGTGAAATTTTGAACAGAATCAGAAGTGATCGGCAACAAAAATGAGTCAACACGCTGATCTGCTAGAATAAATGTGTCTTTTATTACGCCACAGATTTCAGCAAAGCAATCATTCATACATTTATACGTGATGCTAAATATTGTCCTTTAATATATCGCTCTTACCGTGACACATGGACTGGAGAGCCGTCAGTCCAGGCAGAGAGCAGCATTCACGTGGCTGGACGTTCGTACGCAACCCACAGCAGACTCTGCCAAGATGAGGGACTTACCCCGATTTTATACTCTTTAACAAACATCCTTGCGTGAGAGCGAAGAATGGCCACTTCCTCTCTCCCAGGTAGGTCCATAGTGCGGCCGCCGCCCGGGTCACAATGACCACGAGCCTCGGGCATTGTTTAGCATGAGCTCAGAGCGTGATAAGGTTATGAAACACATTATATTGTCAAAGAGCATATTTTAATATTTCTATATCACGCTTGCAATTCGGCTTTAAGATTAAAAAAAATAAAATANATAATGAATCGTGTTATCTCAACATGATTCAATTTCATAAACGTTAAGTTGATGAATTTCTTGTTTGTTCAACATGATTTTATCACGTTTTTGTTTAAAACATGAAATTATTGTGTTAAAAGTACATGATATTCTTTTATTAATCTAATAACCCCCTAAGTTCATTTTTTTGAGTGTGCACTTTTAGCTGCTGTATAGGATCACACTTTCCATTTGCCAGGGATCTGCAAACTGGATCTCTGGAGACATGTGGCTGTTTGGCTCACTTATTATATCAACTGATGAAATATTGCTCTGTTTATTTTTTTGTTTGTTTGTTTGGTTTTTTTTGTTTTGTTTGTTTTACTCTTTTTCAAGTGTTGCCGTGGAAAAACACCAACTATCCTGGCCCCTGTGGTAAATCTGGTCTAGAACCAGCCTCCAAACCTAACTCCTTATTTATATAAATATTTTGGTAATACTCTGTAAAATATCAGAATGTTCACATAACTTTTATACTTTTGGCTGTCTGAGGACACATTTTGAATATTAAATTAGGTGTTATGATCAGTTACTCAGTGGTTTACCAAATACTTTTTACACTTGGTTAATTAAACGTATTTAAAGTATACTACTCTGATTGGAGTACATAGAGTACAACCTCTATGCATGAACAACTGCTCTGTGGATCACTTTTTAAAGACAAAAAACACTGCCATAAAATATTATACATCCCACCCCAATGGGCGATGTGCCGTGTTAGGCGTCTCTTGTTTTGATTTCTGAAAGGTGGCAACCCTGGTTTTGATGCATCGTGTATCTGGAAAAATTATTACTAAAAATAATAATAAAATAATATAAAATCAGCGTGATGCGTGACTTCGAGGCGAGCGTGAAAGCTTCTCACCAGGCTGAACCTGCATGATGAGGTTAGTACTGGTTGGTTAACCACTAACGCACTGGCCAAACGGGACCATACTTAAACTTTACAGGGAAGACAGAGCCACACGTTGGGCAGCGTGTTGAGGTGTAAATGCCGCGTAATGTTTTGCTCACAAATATAAATCATTCTCACTGCTCCCTCAACTCTCACCTCTGAAAGCGCGACTACAAATTATTCTGGTGGTTCACATAGAGCTGCGCAACCAGAGCTAACGCGGTTCGTTTTAAGCTCTTATCTTGATATAGAGTTCTCCAAAGAATCATAATTCCTTACAGGGGGTTGATGTAAATATCCAGACAGGTCAGCTTGTGTCCAGTTTGAGTGAAAGGAGGCGCGCGCGATCTGCGCTGAGGCAACTTCAGAGATAAAGCAGCAGCAGCGCGCGCTATGTTATTGGTCCGAGGGCAGCCGGCTTTAAATACATAAACCTATAAATCTTTTAGAAATTACTGTCCTCCACAAGTGAAACTCTGAGACGCTTGTGTTCCGTGAAATTCTGAACAGGATCGGAGGTGATCGGCAACAAAAATGAGTCAACACGCTGATCTGCTAGAATAAATGTGTCTTTTATTACGCCACAGATTTCAGCAAAGCAATCATTCATACATTTATACGTGATGCTAAATATTGTCCTTTAATATATCGCTCTTACCGTGACACATGGACTGGAGAGCCGTCAGTCCAGGCAGAGAGCAGCATTCACGTGGCTGGACGTTCGTACGCAACCCACGGCAGACTCTGCCAAGACGAGGGACTACCCCGATTTTAACAAACATCCTTGCGTGAGAGCGAAGAATGGCCACTTCCTCTCTCCCAGGTAGGTCCTCCAAGAATAGTGCGGCCGCCGCCCGGGTCACATTGACCACGGGCCTCGGGCATTGTTTAGCATGAGCTCAGAGCGTGATCAGGTTATGAAACACATTATATTGTCAAAGAGCATAGTATACATTATCAAAGAACACATTTTAATATTTCTATATCACGCTTGCAATTCGGCTTTAAGATTAAAAGAATTAAATAAGATGAAGCATTCCCCCCGCCAATTATTAATTTTTCTAAAAGTAAAATCAAGCAATGCTTAGCCTGGCAGGGGGCCTAGCAAAGCGTGGCAGGCCGCCAGGCTTATAATACAATGGGGAAAACCTTGTATTGAACTAATACTTTGTTGAAACATCTTTTGATTTGATGTATGTTTGGACTCGTGGTGATGCTGAAAAATGAAATCTTTCTTCAGCTTGAAATGAAAATGAAATCCTTAAGCAGCTTCTAGCAGCCTGAAGGTTTTCCACCCTTCAGGCTGCAAATTAAAAATAAACTTTTAGAAAACTTTTTAAAAATGTTTTTACAAAAAAAAATACATTATTGAAGCCAACACAACCCTTTAATTAGTGAGATTTAGGTCAGACCCAGGCTGATTGCTGGGCAAAAAAGTATTTGGTAAACTACCGAAGTACTGAGTAACTAATCATAACACCTGATTTAATATTCAAAATGTCTCCTCAGGCAGCCAAAAGTATAAAAGTTATGTGAAGATTCTGGTAGTGTAAAGAGTATTACCAAATGTATTACCAAAATATTTATACAAATGAGTTAGATTTGGAAGCTGGTTCTAGACCAAGCACAATAAATCCACACATTAAAATGATATTGAAAGTGGTTGGTGACTTACATGTGAAATCAACATTAGGGTTTCTTCACCCCAGCCACAGGCTAAGCTTTACTTTTTAAAAGGTTTTATCGGCTCTAGTGGCCTTTTTTTGATAGTTAATTGACAGGAAAGTTGGTAATGAGAAAAGGGGGAAGACATGCGGCAAAGGTCACCAGGCCGGGAATCGAACCTGTGACAGCTGCATTAAGGACTAAGGCCTCCATACAAAAGTTGTGCTTAACACCTGCACCACCACAGCACACCCTGTTTTGTTTTTTTATTAGTGGGACTGCAAGCATCTCCAGACTGATTCTGCCCTGCATTTTACTAGCAGAGCAGAATTGTTCCTGAAAGATAGGTTTCTAGTTTTTTGATGCATTGAACAGGGAGCATGTACCAGTCGCTTCAACTGCTGTCACAGCTTGATCTCTAAAGTGTACCTCGGTGCAGATTGCGTGCGCCTGCTTTCATTCAAACACACTGGCTCACACTAAAGCCACATAAATTAAACCTCCTGTTTGTCCTCTGTATCCAGCAGGAAGATGTGCAGTGCAGCGGATTTAACTCATCATGCAGGGTCAGTCCAAGATTGTATGAGGCCTTGAGCAGAATTTTATTTAGGGGCCCCTCTTGCTGCTAAGTACCACTAAAATCATTTCACCATGGATTTAGATAAATATTGTTGAGAGAATAAGTATTAAAAACCTCTCTTATGCCCGTTGTCGTATTTCTCTCATGGCTACGTCGTTTGTATCAACAGAAACCATAGAGACAACAAATCAAATCGCTGTTCAAGTACGATCATAGAGAATTATTGAACAATCAAATGCATAAAGTTTCAGCTCATCATAATCATCCGAAACCACCTACCAATACATAATTACCTGAGACAAAGACAATAAACGAAGACGGAATACAGAGACACATTTTCAAGACAAACACATCTCAAGAGAAACACGTGGTGCTCTGCCCTAACATTTCCAGGCACCCTCTTTTGTTCAAGAAGGTGTGTTCTCCTCTGTACCGTATGTAAATTAGGGGAGTGCCTTTAGCGGCATGAAATAAGATTTACGACTGTGGAAAGTCTGTTTTTTCTCTGAACTTTAAGAAGTTTTTGTCTCTTTCGTGAGACAGAATGTTATCAGTTCTTATCCAAACACAGGGAGAAAGCTTTATGTTCAGAGAACCACATTTCATGTCTCTGTTTATGCTTGCTGGGTTCACCGAAAGGCTAAGACACATATAAATGGTCCTTTGACCCTAGACACATAAGTTTGCAGTGTTCTCACATACTTATATTCCAAAAGCATACAGGCTTAGTTTAAGCTAAGACGATCTCCGTGACACACACATTTTCTAATAAATGCATAACTTCCATAGTGATCATGGCTGTAATTTAATATAGAAAACTGCAGTTTAAACTACTTTTAATCAAATCATGGTAATCTAACAAAACTATTCTAGTGATGAAATTATATTGATTGAAGCATGAATTTAAATTTAACTTAAATTTGGGCCTATTTAAAACAATGTTAATTTTGTCTAAAATTTAAATGTGATTGAAAATTAAAGCTAACATTAAAATTAGTATAATTAAGCTAATAATTCCAACAATATGCGACAGGGGCCTTGTTTAATGGACAGTGTTCATAGTTGAGCATTGTTTACTGTTAATCCTTGCCTTAATTGCTATCTTTAATAGTGCAGACAGTTGTGGTTTCTGACATGGGCAATATGGGCAACCGCCCAGGGCGTTATCTTTTTAAGGATGCCTGGAGACCTCTGCGGATTGTGGCACAGAGATGGAAACAAAGCAGAATTTAGAAGAGTTTGAATTGATACTGGTTACATTTATTTCAGCTCTAAGTATTTAATAGGTGTTTTATGGGAATGTGGATCTTTCAGATCAGTTTGAGAACCAGTTTTGATAGGTACACTTAATTTTATTGTGTCATGTAGTGCAGGGTGCTGGTCTTGACTTGGCATTAGGTGGTCTTGACTACAACTCTGCTACGTGGCTCCTTGGTTCCATGTCCTCCCCCACCCACCTTCTTCCCATCCCCTTTCTGTTGGATTTCTTTAAAAATAAATGCCACTAGTGGCAAAAAAAGTGAAGTTTATGCTATGTTAGGACAGGAGACAAGATGTTTTCATCCCTGAAATTATGATGCATAGAATCACATATCTAAGTCTAAACTATGTTACAGAGAGTAAACACAATAAAAACATGCTTTATCTGTGGCATTGTTCATTAAAATGGCACATTACTAATGTATTAAAATTAAATACAATAGGCACACTTAATGATATTTTATTAACGATTAGGTAATGCATTCAGCAAGTACTTTTACTTTTAATGCTTAAGTATTTTTAAAAGCCAGTACTTTTTTACTTTAACTTAAGTACAAATGTTAATGTGGTACTTTTACTTAAGTACATTTTTTGAGTACTTTATCAACCACTGGTAATGACAGAGAGGGAAGACATGCAGCAAAGATCATCAGGCTGGAATTGAACCTGTGACGGCCGCGTCGAGGACTAAAGTCTCCTCATGTGGGTTGTCCTCTACCCTTACACCACCGCAGCTTCTGTGTCCCTGGTGAGGTTTCTGTCAAGATGTCAGATGTAGCATATGAACACAGCACTGAACTTAATTGTTTCAAATACACTTTTGAGAGAACACTTTAAGAAGTGTACTCTAAGAATACTCTTTTTCGAGAGTTCTTAATTATTAATTTTCTTCATTTATCATTTGTCTTTATTCAGTGTACAGGATCTTTGAAAAACTAAAACAGCATGTTAAAACATACATTTAAAATAATTTAAAGTCCAGCCGTATTTTAAGTACAATGTGAGTAATAATGTACTTTTGGATATTTTAATTCTTTTTAGTTTGGAACTTAAAAGTTTTGGTTGATTTTAGAATTTAATCAAAGAGATTTGAATTATTTATTAGACAAAAGTAAATGATTTGAGTAATAGTGACTTAAATTGGTCATGTTAAACACACTTAATGAATTAAGTTTTTAAAAAATCTTAATAAATTGAGTTGGATAAACATAAAGCTAAACAGGTGGATGTTCATCCAACTATTTAGCTGGATGAGAGTTGTCAGACTTAGGATTCAAAACCGGCATTGAACTCAATTGTTTCAAGTAAAGTCAAAGTAAAAAGTTTTTTTTTAAGTTAGTTTAGTTAATTTAAGTTAGTTAGATTTGTAACTTTTAAGTTAATTGAACACAAAAAAGTAAGTTTTTATCACTAACCCAAATGAATTAAGTGAGATTAATTTAGTTAATTAATTTAGTCCATAAAATGAACGACAAACAAAACCACTTTTTATTAGAAAGATATCACAATCCACTGTCTTAAGCAGTGCTTAATGTAGTACTTGATTTAACTTGTGATAAACCCCAGCCAATAATAAAATCCTCTCACCCACAGCTCAGAAAGGAGAGGAGGAAAAGGGATGTGACAAACAGCATCCATTGATTCAACATTGATCGGATGTTGATCAGACGTTGGTATTTCATCATTCAAATTTGACCAGAAAACAACATTTATTCAATGACGTCTTCACCATTAATTGTCGACCTTCACCAACCTTTTTGACCATAACTCAACATTGAATTACCATTACTTGCTGTCTGGGGAGGATTATTATAGCAAATGGTGGAATTTTGTGGAAATTTTCCTGGTCCTCACTTTTTTGCAGTTGTTCTGAACTCAGTTAGTTAGCGCCAAAACTTTAGTGAATGCAAAGTCCTAATATGGGTACATATAGGAATATCTGTGGGCACACTAATGAACACTTTCTTTCTACTCATAAATGCTCTATTTGTGTTTTTGTTTTCCATCTTGCAATACATACTCCCAAAACACAATTTCTATTTGACATGCTCTATATCCATTAATAATCTCCCCATTTGTGGCGTGGCATTATGGCTAGCTAAATCTTACAGGCTTACAGATGTGACAGTGTGAGGGATTTACCCCGCCCTAATTGGTGCTGATTTTTTTTGTACTTCTATATTTTAATTTATCTGGTAAATGTATTTCATGTCTGGAGGAAGTAACTGACTTTATTTAGTATTTTGTTTTAATCATTCTCTCTTCTCGTTGAGGTTACCTGGTCATGTGTTGCCATGGAAGCGCGCCCATGAGCAGTGCTGACAAGGTGTTTTCAATCAGCCTCACTAGGGAAATCCATTGTTTGAGAGGGAGGGGAGAAGTTTTTGGATTTTGTTTAGCCCCAGATTGTTTTTGTTTTAGTTTTGAAGTTGTTTTAGTTAATTGTAATTGTGTAAATATTTTTGTAGGAATATATTCTAGTACAAATTCGTTTTTTCTATCTGGAAATGTAACTGTTGTCTCCACCCTTTAATTAGTCCTGGTAGGAGCCAAACCTTTAAAAGCCAGGTGTTTTAGATCAGAGGGAGACTCTCCCTCTTGTTGATTGAATGCATGTTATGCTGTGAACTGGATTGTAAAGTTTCAAGAACTGCAAAAAGAAAAAATTCAGAGCTTTACAATTTCTGGATCCTGTCTGATTTTCCATCGCAAACCAACAGACATACAGCTCGGCTCTCAGAAAAGGACTCAGGTGTTGCCCTTAAGCTGCAGTTCCTCCAGCTACAATCCAGATGTTTAATTCTTCATTGTTGCTTAGAACAAGCAGATGTTTTGGTGGAATTGGTCTGGTCTGCTTACAGATGGCCTTAATCAGATTTTATCCATGTTTTGGACTCATGATCCAGTTAGAAGTCCATGCTTAGTCAGATCCAACTAATCCAGGCACGTGTGGCACATGGCAACTTATTTTCCCAGATACTTCATCAGATGGCCAAAAATTGTCATTTTATAATGTAATATCACAGTGCAATTAGTAAAATATCATTTTGAAAACATGTACAGTTATAAGATGTGATTGTAGTTCAGCTTCCTGATAACAGAAATATTGTTGGCTGTACAACTCCCTCTA
This sequence comes from Poecilia formosa, assembly GCF_000485575.1. Taxonomy (NCBI): domain Eukaryota; kingdom Metazoa; phylum Chordata; class Actinopteri; order Cyprinodontiformes; family Poeciliidae; genus Poecilia; species Poecilia formosa. Next base: position 3,260 of record NW_006800790.1, on the reverse strand, counting down.
GGAAAATACTGCAGCACATTTTATTTCATGTGGTTAGTGCTTTTTGTATGTAGTGGATAAATGAACAAAACAAGCTATTTACAGTGGAATGAACAAAATAAAAGGGATATTTGGCTACCAAGTGCCTGTACCCTAACAAGCTTTAAAGGTATCAACGCACACACAGGTTGTTTTGCCGTCTGTCGTGGAGAGTGGACTACTCTCTGAAGCACATGACATCTTGTGCAAAGGGTCAATAAGTTGCTCTTCTGTTCATGTGCTGTTTTTCTCACTGACTGAATGTTTAGACTTTTAATGGCGAGCTGGGGACAGTCCTGTGTTCAGGATCAGTAGATAAACATAAGTTCCTAGTGAATTAGGCACAGACGGATAAATTCCATATATTTCAAATGTCTCATAAATATGTTTCCCAGCCCTAAACTAAATCCACACTCTGTGATCTGTTCAAATACAGATATAACTATTTGTGAAGATGACCTTATCAGTTTATGATGCTTTGCTTGTTCCATTTGAATGTAACTAAAGGTATTTGCTATGTTGTGTGTTTTCTTCCTCAGAGACTGTGATGTCAGTCGGATAAACTACATGTACGCTCAGTATGTTAGAAACACCATGCAACCTCTCAACATCACCGACGTCACCAAGGACCTGCGCTTCCCTTGGACAGTCTGTGCCTCACACTTCCTCACTTTTCTTTATTTCATTTTTTTCCCATTCCTATTAAGTAATCCCCTTTGTTATTTAACAGTGTGAGAGCCCTGATTGTCGGATAAAAAGTTTGCTCTGCACTCCAATCAGAAATGGCAAGAAAGACAAAGTCATAGGTATGGGCCTTGTTGCTTTCTTTGTTTACTGGCCCAAATTTCACCGTGTTGGGATTGAATCTGGTAGACCAGCTCAAGGTTCAGCAAAACAAGGGATTTTTTAAAATAAATGCTACAGGTAGACTGTAGCATTTAGCAATAAACTCTAAACTCTATAGCAATAAACTCTACTGCACCCATTGACTTTTAAAGTCTCATGACTGAAACATGTCCAGGGTTTTCCATAGTGGTGGCAGTGTAATGCTAGTGGGGGTGATTTACTAAATTTCCATGTAAGAACCAAATTGAACAATTTGTGTTTTGTGTGTCTGCTTGCGTGTGTGCGTGCTTGTAGGTGTGTGCCAGTTGGTGAACAAAACGGACGAAGCGTCAAGCACCGTCAAGACCTTCAACAGAAACGATGAGCAGTTCTTGGAAGCGTTTGCCATCTTCTGTGGCCTTGGCATTCAGAACACACAGATGTATGAGACTGTGGAGAGAGCCATGGCCAAACAGGAGGTCACTCTGGAGGTCAGCCCCGCTTACCTTGTTCAGATCTGGAAGAACACATTGGATCCCGCCTAGTCATGGTTCAGTGTTCAAAGATTTTTTTGTGAAAAGTATCTCCAAATTATCTGCGGAACATATGCAGATTTTTTTTGTACAGCATATCTCAAATATTTGAAAGAAAATGGGAAGCTGAATGACAGTGTTGGCTGACATTAAAGCACCCAATCCAGGCGTTCATATTCCTTGGCACTGATTGGCTGTGCCCCCAAGAATGGAGATAGATAGGAATGTCACGGTCCAATATTGATATTGGAAAACAGTCTGATATCACCAATTTTGAATATCAACTACTCATGATTACAGTGGCCTATTAAACACAGCACACATGTCAGGGAGAAAGTTCTGAAGAAATTAAAGCAGAGTTGACTTTTACAACAATATTGCAACCTTTGAAGATGTCACATCTTGTCTCCAAAATATTTTCTTTGTTTGGGACACAAAGGGGGAATGGGCCGACTGAAAGTGGGAGGGAGTCAGGGAGTCTTCATATTTGGAATAGAATGACTTTAGGTTCTCTTTATGTTGAGTCAGAAATTACCCATTTCTTTTAATTATTGTTCCAACTATACACTGTGTGCACAATTATAATTTAGTTTTGATATAATAATTTGTATGCATATTTTCCAATTCCAGGCTGCATAAACTTGAAT
>NW_006800790.1:0-276 GCF_000485575.1 Poecilia formosa | reverse complement strand
TTAGTGAAACTCAGTTCAAATTTTAAATTGACCTAATTGCAGGGTCTGTAATTGATTGATCACAATTAATTACATTTTATTCACACACATTTGAAAACCCTTTTTTGCCCCTAAATTATTGAACAAACAGAATCACATTGATGTAATTATTTAATTGAAAGTAATGTGGTAAAGTCTCCCCCCTGCAAGTATTCAGTCTAGGGCTGTTGTAAACGAATATTTTAGTAATCGAGTAATCTATCGATTATTCTTACGATTAATCGAGTAATCGGATAA
>NW_006800789.1:61259-72654 GCF_000485575.1 Poecilia formosa | reverse complement strand
CCGATCATGCACTTCTTCATGGAAATCGGCCCGATTATGATCGGTGACCGATCGATCGCCACACCTCTACTAAATATGATTGATTTGTTTCTCACATTTATAGGGAGGCACAGGAACAAGATGGAAACTGACTAAATGCTCTTAATTTCCCAACATGTTATTTGCTGACGATACGGTAAGGAGATTTATTCAACTTCATTCCCTTTCAGTGGGGCAGTTTTATGTTTGTTGCCGTTTTTAAGAAACTTAAAACACCTTGATGCATTTATAGGGAGGCACAAAAAAAGTAAGCTCCGCTTTCAAAATTTTGATTGTTTTTTTGAGTTTCAAGGGCCCCATCAGTTACCTCAGCAACAAAGACACTCTTGAGATACTTCAATCTGTTTGTATCCGTTTCTTTTATCATTCAACATGCATTCCTTTTATCATTTAACACACATTTTAAGTGTTGTACAGTCAAGTAATGAAGACCTTTATTACAAGGGTAAACAAAATACCAATTTAGATGCATAAAGTCACAGGTTAAATAACTTTTGTTATAAAACCTATTATAGTTTTACCTTTGCATCATCTTTACTCCACAGGTTCTTGAAGCCTGAAGACTAGAGGAGGAACTAGTTGAAGCACTTGCACTTTGGGGGCGGCGAAAGGCAAACCTCACAGGAGCTTCAGCTTCAGCTGAGGTATCACTAGTGGTCTCACCATGGACCTCATAGTGACTAATGCCTCTTAGTTGAGAAGTTTCAAAAGCCCCTCCCTCACCAGGCAACACACCTCTGTTGTCGTCTACTGTCAAAAACAAGAGTCTGCACGCACCTGAAAGAAAAGAAAAAGTTGGAGTAACTAAATGGTAAATAATAAATTCATTTGTTATAAAACATGGTGTGGTTTGCCCATAACACGCTTACTTTTTATTACTTCAAATGTAAAATTTCTGATGTCGTATTCGCCCTACGTGTTATTCCAAATTCCACAACACTCGATGCCAATGATTAAAAACATAAACATTAGATTAAAAAACAAATCTGGACTATTAAATCCATGAGTAAACTAAGAACTCAGCAAGAAGCATTAGCGTTGGCCTACGGTTAATTATTGTTAAACATACACTGAAGATTATCAAATGTAACGACTTAAATACTTACTTGGAATATTAAAGAAATCTTGTTGATTGTAAGATCATCAGCTCTCAGTGAAATGCCTCGATTCCCTCTAAATAAGACAAATGTATCCATTTTTAAACTGGTATATTCTGCAGCACTAACTGAAAAAGTTCTTCTTGTGGATTTTAATGGCGGTTGGCAAGAAACTCAAGGTGTACATTACCACCACCTACTGGTAACAGTTATGTGCAGGGAGTTCAGGTCTTCCATTTCCGGTTCCGCCATAAGGTCCCGTTGAATTAACATCAAAATAAAAGCTTGTCTTTGGTTTAACCATTGCAGTTAAAAAAAAAACAAAAAAAACCTACCCCCTTTTTCCAATTGCCGTTTTTCTAATTTCGTTTTAAAAATAAAAAAACACATGCTTGTTTTGTTTTTCCGATTTTATTTTGAAACGAAAAAACCAAAGAACGAACCATACCCGGATTCTTGTGCTTCAAATCAAAGTATTTTTTTCTCTGATAATCCTGAAGGGTTAATCCCGTTTCTCTGAATCCAGTGCTATTTCAGCAGGAAAACATAGGCAGGTCATACCAGTTTGGATGATTCGCAACGTCCAGCAGAGGGCGTAGCTCCTGCTAGACGGCGGTCACAGGGATCCTGGGTTACGGTACGCCATCTTGTTTCTCAGGAGCGGAATGCAACTCAGCAATCGACTCGGAATTTCCCGGTCCAATTTCCAGCAGAACCTCTAAAGGCCTGGTTTAATAACCAACAAAGCATAACAAAAATTTGTTTAACTCTGCTTGGTACTGAATAAAGTAATATATTCGCCGACTTGGCGGTTGAATATTGTGTGTGGGTGGGGGGGACATGCTTCACCCACCCCAGCTCATCCGTTACTTACACAGTTTTTGAACATAAAACAACATAAATGCGCTACTTTAGCTTTCCGTTTCAACAAACTAAAATATCTTGCAAATACATTATTCTCAGAAAGTAAAATACACTTTTTAACTCACTAAATCCAGTTCTGTAACATATAACACAATCCCGAAAGCAGTCAGGTTGAAAAAAATGCAGAAAGTTCCTTCTCCGAAAATGGAAAAAATATTTCTAGACAGCAGGTAGACTTTTAATCGTCGATTTTCTCTGATCTTTCTCTTGCTCACAGCACAGCTCCCTTAGCTTCTTTGTTCTTTTCTTCTTCACGCTCTCTGCTTCTTCTGGCGCCAGAGAACGTAGCGATCCTGTTGGCTGGAGCGAGTCACATGGGCTACACATCAATGTGACCCTTCAGAATAAGAGATTTATCTCACACTTGACCGTTTTAACTGCTGACAAAATAAAACTGTTTTATACGGATTTTTTTTTTAACCAAATAAAATATCATAACATGAAATACAACACTTATCATGATTGTAATTATTACTTTTTATATTTTTAACAATTTTATGACCTGTTTATTCTCCTATTTATTTATTTATGTCCTATCTATTTTATAGCTATTTTTATGAAAAGGCTTACATTTAGTGAGGGTTATGTTAACCTGGGTTATACTACCACTCTCCCATTCCCAAACGACAGGATACCAATGCTAACTCCAAGTGGAGTCATAATCCTGAAGGATAAACTCAAGGCTTTGGACCAAACAGTCGCCTTCACTTTGCTACAACATAGGCTGTGTTCACGCTGCAGCCTGAAGTGACGCTGTATGAACACACCCCAAAGAACAAGAGACAACAGAGCTACAAAAGCCACAACACAATCTGCAACAGAAAAACGATGTTTAACGTGTTTTAGCCTTGAGCATTCGAGTACGACCCGTTGGTTTTTTTGTATTTATTAGTTCAACAACTGTTCAACTGTTGTTGTATTTTTATTGTTGCTCGACAACAATAAAAATACAACACAAAAAATAATACTGGCAGTACTACAACAAAATACAAAATGGAAGTAATAATAAAACTGACATAAAAACATTAAAAAATAAATTTAAAAATAAAAGTGCTCAGTCAGACTCAAGCTCAAGTCATGCTATTACCTTTAAAAACACTAAAAACAATGAATGAGAGACAACAGTCTTCTGGACCTGAGTCAGGTTGCTATAGCAACATTGTCCATGAACACTAACCCTTCAAACAATAGAGACAGACATGTTTTATTGTTTTAAGTTTTATTTTACACTGCAGTTTTTCATCCGCTCAACAAGTCTTTATGTTGATGCCACCATCATTTTTGCCTCCAAGTTGATTAATCTGAGAATGTCTTTTTTGGTATATTGAACAATAAATGTAATTTAATTCGGTGTGCAATTTGTTGTGTTTTGCGGCTGTTTGAAGTACTTTGCGTGCTTAAGTTTGCATCGCAAACCTTATCTCACCCTGGTTACCATTTGTGGATTGACTCATTTGGGTTTGTAAGCAAAACAAAAGATCCCAAGAGAAAAGCAGCTTTAATATGTAGCCTGACCGACAGGAAATGCTCAGTTAGATCGTCGCTATCAGCGACATGTTCTTTGTTAAAAAAAACTGGGCAGGTCTTTAATTAGCTCCATTGTGAATAAAGCAATATAAAATTTTTTCAGCGCACTAGGATCAGCTGCTTTCTACATTTTGAGAGAGTACAAACGATGTGCGTTTAAATGTCTGTGTCAGGTTCTGTGACGTTAGCTGTTATTTATTGTGCTGTTTATGATATTATTATGTCTTTGTGAAACACATTTATGGATGGTGAAGTTAATCAAACATATATAACCCTTGAAGGACATGTAGAGTTGGACAAATTCAGGTATCTTTATTTTGCAGTCATGCTAGCAGCGTATGTTTGCATCGTCGTCTGTAACCTGACCATTGTGTATCTCATATGGATGCACAGGAACCTCCATGAGCCCATGTACGTTTTCATTGCTGCTTTGCTTCTGAACTCTGTTGTTTTCAGCACTAACATTTATCCAAAACTGCTGTCAGATTTTCTATCTGAGAAACAGATTGTATCGTATTCAGCTTGTTATTTGCAGTTTTTTCTCTTTTATTCTCTAAGTGGCTCAGAGTTTTTACTGCTGGCAGCAATGGCCTACGATCGCTACGTGTCTATATGTAAACCTTTACAATATGCAACAATAATGGGGAGAAACACGGTCAGTATTTACCTGAGTTTGGCCTGGCTGGTGCCTGCCAGTGTTCTTGCTGTACAGGTGGTATTGAGCTCCAATATGAAACTCTGTAAATCAAAATTTCAAGGAATTTTCTGCAATAACTCAATTTATAGCGCCCACTGTTTAAATTCATAGGTGCATGTTGTATTTGGTGCCGTGGCACTGGTTATGATCGGATTCTTCCCTCTGCTTTTCATCGTTTTTAGTTGCACCAGAATATTTATCATATCCTATTGCAGCTCTAAAGAAGTCAGAAAGAAAGCAGCTCAGACCTGCTTACCCCATCTGCTGGTGTTGATCAGTTTCTCCTGTTTGTGTGCGTTTGATGTCATCATAGTCCGACTGGGATCCAACTTTACAAAACTAGTGCGTTTAATAATGACTTTACAGGCAGTTCTGTATCATCCTCTGTTTAATCCAATCATATATGGTTTAAAAATGAAGGAGATATCTAAACAATTGAAAAGGTTGTTCTCTCAAGCTAAGGTCCTATAGTTGTGACGCTGATGAATTGATATAAACATTAGATTATTCAATACTTTGTTCTGCACACAGATTATTAGCATTCCAAAATCAACTCTTTATGTTTTGCATTGTTTGTTTAAGACTTATCAGATCTTAAATGTGTAAGTTATGCCACAAACAATAAAGATTAAACCAGTTACAGTCGATATCATGTTTGAGGTTTTCAGGACTGAAACGAGGCCTCGTGTGGCCACATTGTCTTTACTTGTCATTTGTTTTCCTGCTACAAAATACATTTGATTTGATATTGTACCAATGTGTTTACGTCCAATCATAACTTTAAAGTGTTACCTGGAATCAGACTTGGAACAAACTGAGTTTAAAGGCAAAGTTTATTCTTTTCAGAAATACTCTCTATGATTTCCTGGGTACAGTGAGGCATTTGCTTGAATGATCCAAGACAGATGGAAAACCACGCAAACAGAAAATGATCTAGGTTAATTACAGGAAATGCTTTTCTTAGCTATCAGTAAAAATGGAAATTGTGCGTTCGGTCTCGGTTATCAATAAATGCCCACCTGCTAGAAACGCTCAACTAAACAACTGAGAACAAGATACAAGAATAAACTTTTGACTTGAAAATACATTTAAACACTTCATATCAAGATACATGCTTTATGGTGCTTAGGCTGAAACAAAATGCAGACACAAACTTTAGATATGACATCATTTAGTATAATGATTAACTGTACACGGAGGTTAAGGGCCTTTTGACATTGAGTTTCAACTAAATAATTTTTTGTGAATTGCTTTCCCAGTGCTATTATTGCATAATGCTGCAGTGCATGTCAGATGAATCACAGGCCTCCAGAGGTGAGATCTTTGGAGGGAAATGCCGTCCGATAAAAACACAACTTCCCCTTGGCGCAAACAGTTCGCTTTGGAAACTGTGCAGAGTCAGATACAAACTCTGCCGATAAATAAATGCAAGATGCCTGCAGTGTTTTTGTGAGAACATTCATGGATGATCATTTGAAGGAACACATTTATGGATGAGTTAAACGACACCCACATAACTCTTCGTGGATACGTCGAAATGGAGAAATACAAATATCTGTATTTCACGGTTATGCTTTTAGTTTACGTCTCGATAGTTTGCAGCAACGCCACCATCGTGTACTTGATCTGGACTCACAAAAACCTCCATGAGCCGATGTACATCTTCATCGGCGCTTTATTGTTTAACTGTGTTATTTACAGCTCCACTTTTTACCCGAAGCTTTTGACCGACTTCCTCTCTGAAAAGCAGGTCATACCGTACTCTGGTTGTGTCTTTCAGTTTTTCATGTTTTATTCTGTAGGTGGATCAGAGTTCTTACTGTTAGCAGTCATGGCTTTTGATAGATACGTGTCGATATGCAAACCTCTGAGATATTCAACCATCATGAGGAAAACTACGGTGAAATGTCTCCTGGTTTTTGCTTGGCTTTTCCCTCCGTGTCAGCTTGCAGTTCAAGCAGTGCTGTGCGCTAAAGCGAAGATATGCAACCTTAATTTGGAGGGAATATTTTGCAACAATGCCATTTACACAGTTCACTGTGTTAGATCAAGAACGGCTACGATAGTTGGGCTTGCTGTTTTATTAGACGTTGCAGTGCTCCCAATGCTTTTCACCGTTTTTACATATGCAAAGATTTTTATAATGGCTTATCAAAGTAATAAAACATTTCAGAGAAAGGCGGCTGAGACCTGCATTCCTCACTTGTTGGTTCTGATCAGCTTTTCGTATCTGTGTGCGTATGATGTAATCATAGCTCGAGTCGAGTCGGATCTTCCAAAAGCTGCACGCTTCGTGATGATGCTGCAGCTGTTTCTGTATCATCCGCTGCTTAATCCCATAATATACGGGCTCAAAATGAAGGAAATTTCTAAGCATCTGAAGAGATTATTTTGTTCTAACAAAGTTTAATTGTGTCTTTGCTTTCATTTGTTAAAAACACACTGTTCTCTGTGAGACCAAAACGTTTGAGCCATATTTACTCGGCTATTCCCTCCAAATTATCCTGTGTGACATGTAAAATCGTTTTACATTTATCTGATGATACAGAGTTGTTTATGTTTGCTGCTGTGTTTACAAAATGACTCGTTTCTAAAAGTGACACATTTAGTCACTTATTTCTTCGTTCTCATGCTCTGGAAACTCATTATTATTCTGACAGTTACAGGAATATGTTTCTAAAGCTCTTCTNAGACATCGAAACTTTATTGGAGTTTCAGATTGGGGCTTGGGAGGCCCAGCGAAATTTGGGCCGGCCCCTGAAGGACTGAAGGACGCTACAGTGCACCACGCAAAGACTTTGCTTGGGGAGAAACTTGGGGGTGCGGGAACTGGACCCTGAACCTATAGCTGGGCCCAACCACACTGCGGAGACCGAGGCTGAGACTGGGACGGGAGGGACACTTGACCTGTCCCCCAAAATATGTGCCAAGAAAGGAATGTTGTTTTGTTCTTTAAGAAAGAGAATAAATTCCTATGTTGTTGTACAGCGTGTATTGTCCTTAACACTAATAAAATCAATCAATCAATCAATTAAATTTCATTTGTATAGCACATTTCAGCAGCAAGGCATTTCAAAGTGTTTTTCATAATTAAAATAAAAACAGCATGTAATAAACAGTGATAAAGAGATTTAAAAAACATAAATAGATAAAAAGAAAAGATAAAAACATTAAAACCCGCACCCCTTTTAAGACTTCAGTTAAATGTCGTTTAACTTGGGCTCTAACCCTCTGGGACTTTAGTCAAAAACAAGGACTCCAACCTCTAGGTTTTTAGTTGAAACTGGGACTCTAAATCCCGTAGGACTTTAGTTAAACGTTTAACTGGGACATTTTCCGGGGGGCTTTATATCATTAAAACGTAAACAGTGAGAAAGAGAACTAAAAAGAAATTAATAAATAGATAAAAACTAAAGATAAAAACATTAAAGACATCAAAACCCGCACTCTAACCCTAATTTAGCCATAAGCAACTCTAAACAGGTGGGTTTTAAGTTGAGATTTAAAGGCACCCAGTGTTTCAGCTGTTTTACAGTTTTCTCGAAGTTTGTTCCAAATCGGTGGTGCATAGAAGCTGAATGCTGCTTCTCCTCATTTGGTTCTAGTTCTGGGGATGGAGACCAGAACCAGAAGATCTGAGGGGTCTAGACGGTTGGTACAGCAATAATTAAGGTATGTGGTGCTAACCCGTTCAGTGATTTATAAACTAACAACAGTAGTTTAAAGTCTATTCTTTGAGCTACAGGGAGCCAGTGAAGGGATTTTAAAACTGGTGTTATGTGCTCCGTCTTCCTGGTTTTAGTGAGAACGCCAGCAGCAGCGTTCTGAGAATGTAAACCAACTGGTTCCTGTAAACCAATGGATCGGTTTACACGAACAATAGTGGATCTGGATCAACAGTCTTTTCTTTCTACAGGTTTACAAAAGTTGGCTTGAATTGAATGTCACACTCAAATATTATGACTTTCTTAAATATCTCGTTTTGTGAATATTTCTAGGCCAGAATTTACATTAGNATCTGGACTCACAAAAACCTCCATGAGCCGATGTACATCTTCATCGGCGCTTTATTGTTTAACTGTGTTATTTACAGCTCCACTTTTTACCCGAAGCTTTTGACCGACTTCCTCTCTGAAAAGCAGGTCATACCGTACTCTGGTTGTGTCTTTCAGTTTTTCATGTTTTATTCTGTAGGTGGATCAGAGTTCTTACTGTTAGCAGTCATGGCTTTTGATAGATACGTGTCGATATGCAAACCTCTGAGATATTCAACCATCATGAGGAAAACTACGGTGAAATGTCTCCTGGTTTTTGCTTGGCTTTTCCCTCCGTGTCAGCTTGCAGTTCAAGCAGTGCTGTGCGCTAAAGCGAAGATATGCAACCTTAATTTGGAGGGAATATTTTGCAACAATGCCATTTACACAGTTCACTGTGTTAGATCAAGAACGGCTACGATAGTTGGGCTTGCTGTTTTATTAGACGTTGCAGTGCTCCCAATGCTTTTCACCGTTTTTACATATGCAAAGATTTTTATAATGGCTTATCAAAGTAATAAAACATTTCAGAGAAAGGCGGCTGAGACCTGCATTCCTCACTTGTTGGTTCTGATCAGCTTTTCGTATCTGTGTGCGTATGATGTAATCATAGCTCGAGTCGAGTCGGATCTTCCAAAAGCTGCACGCTTCGTGATGACGCTGCAGCTGTTTCTGTATCATCCGCTGCTTAATCCCATAATATACGGGCTCAAAATGAAGGAAATTTCTAAGCATCTGAAGAGATTATTTTGTTCTAACAAAGTTTAATTGTGTCTTTGCTTTCATTTGTTAAAAACACACTGTTCTCTGTGAGACCAAAACGTTTGAGCCATATTTACTCGGCTATTCCCTCCAAATTATCCTGTGTGACATGTAAAATCGTTTTACATTTATCTGATGATACAGAGTTGTTTATGTTTGCTGCTGTGTTTACAAAATGACTCGTTTCTAAAAGTGACACATTTAGTCACTTATTTCTTCGTTCTCATGCTCTGGAAACTCATTATTATTCTGACAGTTACAGGAATATGTTTCTAAAGCTCTTCTGTCAGACCAGCCCACAAATCGTCGTGATGACAGAGTAATACTGAAGATGAGTAATACTGAGGATTCATGCACTGCAGGTTCTTCTGTAATTAAACAAGAACGTATGCATATAAATAGTGAAGTTCCCAAACAGAAGGAAATTTGATTATATTTGCATTCTGTTCTGAAGATATTGTAAATAAAAAAATCACATTTGTGTCTGACATTAAGCTCCATGTCTATTTAATGTTGATATTTGTTATGTGAGAAGATCTGAATCTTTATGACATGAATCTCAAACCAGGTGACTCAGTTATTAAAATGAAGGCCTGATGTTGTTTATGATTTGCAACAATATAAAGTTCAGGTTTGTGGAGCTGCTAACATAAAATATGTACATGAAGTGGTCAGGGAAAATTCATTAGATGTTCATCTATTTGGCAGAAAATAACTTGGATGGGAGGAAATTCTACGTCTAATCATGTGTGACATAATAATTATGTACAAACTGAGATAAAGTGTAATTAGGTCAACAAGCAGAAGCAATCCACCTATAATTGTCTTCATCAGTACACACAGGCAAAAATGATGAATTTTAATTGAATTTTAAATTAAACTTGAATTTTGCTATTTAACCCAATTTCTATAAAACAATTTAAGAAACAATATCCAAATAATTCTTTTGTGGAAACGTAGAAAGACATGTATTCATACCCCAAGACCATTTACAGTTGAACCCAAATTTATTTACAGTCATATTCAGGTTCAAAATCACTTTTTAATTTTGTCAACATAAGTTTTCTGACTAGTTAATATTGATGTTACAGAACGGTCTAGCCAAAGCATCAGTGCTAATGGAGAAAAGTGGAGGGATGTAAAGATTAGGGCGATATCATCAAGGACTTCCAACCTTTTGGTGCTTATCACCAAAGAAATGGTTTAAAATATTCTGCAATAATTAGCAGAATATGGTTTTAGCATTGTCCAATTTTTCCCTGGCCATTCTACCACAATGCTCTAATAAGTAGATATAGATATCTGTACCTGGATGTGTCTTATGATTGGGTACGATTCTATTAAAACTTAGAAAATTCCTTGCATCTGCTTTGGTGTAACCCAGGCATTTAACACACAAAGGAATGAAATCCAGCCTTAGTCCCCAGATGCACCTGTGAAAAGTGGACACGTCCAGGAAAAAAAGCACATTTGGTTACCCTTTATGCTAATACTGTTAGCGTTCGTCAATAATGACTCACTAGTGGAAGTGAGAGCGTTGCGCAACACAAATAATCATCCAACCAGAACATAGTGTGCTAAATAGTACAACATACAACATAACGAAGCTCGAGGAATTTTAATAATCAAGATGCTCTAATCACTCAATGAATCATTACAGCCGTAGCTAAGATACAATACAGCTGCTAATGTAGCGCATCACATTTACTGTTTAGAGTGTGGGAAGACAGGACATGACATGATAAAAAGCTTCAGAGCAAAATATGTGACAAGAAAAGAATCTCATTTTATTCTTTAAGAGAGAGAATAAATTCATATGTTGTAGAGCATTTAATTAAGACCAATTAAAGAAATTAAACCAACGAACAACAATTAGAGATGAAGTAAGAACCAACTCTATTTTTGATCAACATTTTTTTTCTACAGGGTTTAAAAGGTTTGGCTTGAATTAAATGTCACACTCAAATATGATTAATATTTTACATTAAGTATCTCGTTTTGTGAATATTTCTAAGTCAGATTCTTCGTCAATCATCACATGCCGACTGTGGCTGATGTTGAACGCTTGACGTATTACGTAGTGGTACACTGAAAAATTACACTTCAGTGTGGGAGGTCCCCAGCGATGAAATCCTGGAAGGGATGAAGTGATAAATAAAAGAAAGTCGACTCACAAACGGTTTAATTCAAGGTAAAGAAGAGAACATGTCATTATTGAGCTCTGGACTGGATATTTTTATTTAAACTGATACGAACACATTTATGGATGAGTTAAATGATTCCCTCATAACTCTGACTGGATACGTAGAGATGAA
>NW_006800789.1:33210-59950 GCF_000485575.1 Poecilia formosa | reverse complement strand
AGCTGCTAACATAAAATATGTACATGAAGTGGTCAGGGAAAATTCATTAGATGTTCATCTATTTGGCAGAAAATAACTAGGTTTAAAAAGCACATGATACAGGAACAATTGGAGCAAATTATTCATCATGTGTGACATAATCATCTGTAATAATTATGTACAAATTGAGAAAAAGTGTAATTCAGTTAAAAGCAGAAGCAATCCACCTACAATTGTCTTCATCAGTGCACACAGGCAAAAAGATGAATTGGAATTGAATTTTAAATTAAAGTTGAATTTTACTATTAAACCCAATTTCTGTACAAAATAAATAAACAATACTGAAATAATTCAATAACCACATAGACCATTTACAGTTGAACCAAAATGTATTTATGCCGTCAGATTCAGATTTAGAATCACTTTTAAGTTTTGCTACCATCAGTTTTCTGAGTAGATAATATTGACGTTACAGAACGGTCTAGCCAAAGCACCACGGCTAATGGAGAAAAGTAGAGAAACGTAAAGATTAGGGTGATATCATCAAGGGCTTCCAACCTGAAGGAGTTAGTGCTCAAGTTTACTTGTCGTCTTACTTGCCTTGAGCATTAAGTGGTTGTTTTTCACTTGCCTTCCGTCCAGAGCGGACAGAGATTTTATTTCTTTAACTAAAAACCAGTTTGAGTTTAGTTTTTTTATTAAATAATTTCCCACTCCAGGTTCATCTGTTTGGCTAACAATGCAGCGCTACAAAGAAGATGACATGGAGGACCATGGATGAACACAGGTTATGCGCAGGCTGTGGGCCAGACCATCCAACCGCCGCCAACATGACTTTAATAGGAGGAGGACTTCATGAGCCCCCCAGATGACATTGGAGCTACGCTACTACGGTCCACAGCCACCGTATCCCGGATCGCCACGAATGATCCACTGCTCCATGGCAGCCAAGATTGCTGCAGTGACCTAGAAGGGGAGTTGGGGGCCCTGTGAGCCCTCCGAGAAGTCCCACAACGAGCGGGATCCAGCACAGAGGCTGCAGAACCGCTCCATGCAGAGGAAAGGCCCCAGACCTGGGGTTCCCAGCATGGACCGGGACCGGCACGCTCCACCACCGGATTTCACGGCACGCCACGACCAAGGTCAGAATCATTCACAAAATCATCAAAACAGTGCATCACATGAACAATGTGTCCAGCAACAAGTCGGAGTGCTACCCGCCCTCACTCCACAAGCAAACGAAGCTCCTTTCAGAAGTTCCTCGTGTGCCGGCTTTTCCCTCTGAGCCCACTGCGGAGCTCATTATTGGCAATGTCAAAAACTGGACATTCACGACTGTTGACTTTAACAGGCCATTACAAGGCGTTTCTGAAGAGAGACATCGAAACTTTATTGGAGTTTCAGATTGGGGCTTGGGAGGCCCAGCGAAATTTGGGCCGGCCCCTGAAGGACTGAAGGACGCTACAGTGCACCACGCAAAGACTTTGCTTGGGGAGAAACTTGGGGGTGCGGGAACTGGACCCTGAACCTATAGCTGGGCCCAACCACACTGCGGAGACCGAGGCTGAGACTGGGACGGGAGGGACACTTGACCTGTCCCCCAAAATATGTGCCAAGAAAGGAATGTTGTTTTGTTCTTTAAGAAAGAGAATAAATTCCTATGTTGTTGTACAGCGTGTATTGTCCTTAACACTAATAAAATCAATCAATCAATCAATTAAATTTCATTTGTATAGCACATTTCAGCAGCAAGGCATTTCAAAGTGTTTTTCATAATTAAAATAAAAACAGCATGTAATAAACAGTGATAAAGAGATTTAAAAAACATAAATAGATAAAAAGAAAAGATAAAAACATTAAAACCCGCACCCCTTTTAAGACTTCAGTTAAATGTCGTTTAACTTGGGCTCTAACCCTCTGGGACTTTAGTCAAAAACAAGGACTCCAACCTCTAGGTTTTTAGTTGAAACTGGGACTCTAAATCCCGTAGGACTTTAGTTAAACGTTTAACTGGGACATTTTCCGGGGGGCTTTATATCATTAAAACGTAAACAGTGAGAAAGAGAACTAAAAAGAAATTAATAAATAGATAAAAACTAAAGATAAAAACATTAAAGACATCAAAACCCGCACTCTAACCCTAATTTAGCCATAAGCAACTCTAAACAGGTGGGTTTTAAGTTGAGATTTAAAGGCACCCAGTGTTTCAGCTGTTTTACAGTTTTCTCGAAGTTTGTTCCAAATCGGTGGTGCATAGAAGCTGAATGCTGCTTCTCCTCATTTGGTTCTAGTTCTGGGGATGGAGACCAGAACCAGAAGATCTGAGGGGTCTAGACGGTTGGTACAGCAATAATTAAGGTATGTGGTGCTAACCCGTTCAGTGATTTATAAACTAACAACAGTAGTTTAAAGTCTATTCTTTGAGCTACAGGGAGCCAGTGAAGGGATTTTAAAACTGGTGTTATGTGCTCCGTCTTCCTGGTTTTAGTGAGAACGCCAGCAGCAGCGTTCTGAGAATGTAAACCAACTGGTTCCTGTAAACCAATGGATCGGTTTACACGAACAATAGTGGATCTGGATCAACAGTCTTTTCTTTCTACAGGTTTACAAAAGTTGGCTTGAATTGAATGTCACACTCAAATATTATGACTTTCTTAAATATCTCATTTTGTGAATATTTCTAGGCCAGAATTTACATTAGCTGTGTTTCACATGCCAAGTGTGGCTGATGTTGAACGCCTGACATATTACCTAGTGCCACTACAGGCTGCAGGTCTCCAGCGACGACATCCTGCGAGGGATGAAGAGATAAACAATAAAAGAAAGTCGACTCACAAACTCTTCAGTTTAAATTCAGGTAAGAAAGAGAATACGTCTGGACTGGATATTTTTATTTAAACTGATACGAACACATTTATGGATGAGTTAAATGATTCCCTCATAACTCTGACTGGATACGTAGAGATGAATAAATACAGATACCTTTATTTTTCTGTTTTTTTTACTGTGTATGTTTTGATCATCTGCAGTAATTCTACTATTGTTTATCTCATCTGGACTCACAAAAACCTCCATGAGCCGATGTACATCTTCATCGGCGCTTTATTGTTTAACTGTGTTATTTACAGCTCCACTTTTTACCCGAAGCTTTTGACCGACTTCCTCTCTGAAAAGCAGGTCATACCGTACTCTGGTTGTATTTTTCAGTATTTTGTGTTTTATTCTGTAGGTGGATCAGAGTTCTTACTGTTAGCAGTCATGGCTTTTGACAGATACGTGTCGATATGCAAACCTCTGAGATATTCAACCATCATGAGGAAAACTACGGTGAAATGTCTCCTGGTTTTTGCTTGGCTTTTCCCTTCGTTTCATGTTGTGGTTCCAGCAGTGCTGAGTACTAGATCTAAGATATGCAACCGTAATTTAGAAGCAATATTTTGCAACAACACTATTTACACACTTCCATGCATGAGATCAAGGACAGTAACTATAATTGGGTTTGTTATTTTATTAGACGTTGCAGTGCTCCCGATGCTTTTCACCGTTTTTACATATGCAAAGATTTTTATAATGGCTTATCAAAGCAATAAAACATTTCAGAGAAAGGCGGCTGAGACCTGCGTTCCTCACTTGTTGGTTCTGATCAGTTTCTTCTATTTGGGTGTGTATGATGTAATCATAGTGCGCCTGAACTCTGATTTTCCAAAAGCTGCACGCTTCGTGATGACGCTGCAGTTTTTTCTGTATCATCCGCTGCTTAATCCCATAATATACGGGCTCAAAATGAAGGAAATTTCTAAGCATCTCAAGAGATTATTTTGTTCTAACAAAGTTTAATGCAACCTGTGTTTTAATTTATTATTTTCAGATGCTCGTCTTTGAAACAAATGCTTGTCATGTATCCTGCTCTTTTGTATAAAAATGTGTTAATACTGGTTTCGATGTCTTTATCAGTTTTTATTACAGTTATTTTTTTTTTTCTAAAAGTGGCACATTTTATTATTGTTGCACGTTCTTATGCTGTGATAGTTTTTGATTATACTGACAAGGGGAACTGTGTCCAAACACTCATCTTGGAGGCTCCTTCAGTTCTGAAACTTGGGTTGGGAATATTGAGCTTATAAATTGTAATCAGAAAATCACACTGATAAGGCAATAGAAGTCAAAAACAGGGCCATCAGTATCACATGAACCTGAGTTTCCTGTGAGTATCACTGACATGGACAGTCCTACCACGACGAGTCAAGTCTGCACTGCAGATGTTAAGAAAGTTCAATTTGTCCCAGCTCCTGTTCACGGTGTTTTCAGGTGTCGCATATTTTGTCTTCAAAGGTTTGCCCTTTATCCTTGAGATGTAGATAAACTGCTGATTCTGGACCCGATGAGTTAGCCGACCTCTTGTGTAGCTGTGGTTTAGTTTTACATCTTTAAAGCGATAGTTTGGTTTGTGGCTAAATGTCTAGTCCAGAAGCACATAGATGCAGCTCTGAGACGGAGTTACATCCTCGAAGGTGGGGGTTGGTTCCCCAAGGCGTTTGCACAGCTGAATGGTTGCCATGGGAGATTAAAGGATTTCTCAAACATGCATGAAAGAATCAAGACAACACTCCAGGTATCAATGTGTGACTGGAGGTGGAATTGAATCCACAAGTTTTAGATAGCAAAACGACTCCTCTCACCTCCGATTCACTTAAAGAGGTGATGTCATGTGTTTTCTAGGCACACAGTGCCATTTTGTAGCAGAGCCACATAACTATGTTAACTTAAACAATACTATGTATATTAAATATGACTTAAAAAAAAGTTGACCTCATAATTTAACACCTTCAAATTGGGTCTCTGTCCCTTTAAGAATCTTCCGCTCTTTCTGAAACTCCGCCTTCAGGAAGTCATCACAAAACGGCTCCACTATTAACCCTTTAATAACGTTTTTACTAACGTTGCTCTAAGAAGTAGCTCCTATAATGAGCTCAGCAGGTGTTTGCTAATTGCTCCTGGCTAGTCTGAAGGAGCTGAGTGAGGGAGTGATGGTTGCTCTGTGAGGCAGAAGTTTGGAAACTTCAGCTCTGAGAAGGAGTTTCAGCCAGTTTCATCAGAGCTGGCTGACGTTGAGTGCTTACAGTGTTACATAAAGTTACTTGCTGCAGCAAGTCCCCAGCGTTAACATCCTTGGATAAAATGGCAGCTACCTTTTTTTTTTTTTTTTTTTACAAAAATACATTTCAACTGGGGACATAAAAATAGATAAATATGATTCCACATGTAAACCTGAACATCTTAGAATAAATTGGTAATTTTTGCATGAATTATTAATTTCATTATAAATTTTTGAGGACAATACCTCGGCAAACCCAGCTCCTAGTTCTACGCTTCACTTCGTCCAGAGAGTCTAGACTCGTGGACAAACGAATGTTGAACGTCTGTTTCAGTTTAAACTTTTATCCAATCGCTAACGTTTGGCCATAACGTATGTAATCCCCCAGTTCAACATTATGAAGTAAACAACCATCCTTCACTGCGAAGAGATAAGTGCCAAACCAAACGAAGCAACTGTTAGTGTGATTTCATCGTTTGGCTAACGGAACGGCTTCGTTCTCTTCCTCCGCTTCCTTCCATCGCTAAAACTACAGGCAGACTGCAATTCTAAAACAGCGCAAAAAATCAACCTCGTCGTTCACAACTACTCTTTTTGTTTGCTGACTGGCTCAGGTGAAAATCTACCAGAGGGAATTAAATTTTAGTTTTCTTTGTGTTTATTTAGGTTTCTGTGTCTATTCTTGTCCTGTCTACCCCTTGATTGCTCCCAGCTGTGTCTCATTTCCCTGATTACCCTCTGTGTATTTAATCAAAGACAGTTTCACATCAAGGTGTATACTGTTATAAGGCAGCCATTACTGTTTGATGCAGAAATCCAGTGGAGGACACAATGTTAGCTGGGTAGAGCAGATGGGGATACCAATTCCAGCACAGTGGAATGAAAAATGAATATGAAGAGAATATAACGTATACAATATTGTGTCAACAACACAAACGAGTTAAGCACTTAATTATTCAGCCCTGCTGAACAGAGGGCCTTGAAAAGCCTTATATGGAGAGGCCGATTGGAATGACCTCATTTAACAGTTAACCAAAACCTACAGGGATTTTCTGTCTAGTGTAGAAAAGAAATGACCGTTCCAAGGTTTCTTAAACAGCTCCATTTCTTTTTAATTTGGGGAAGCACTACAAAATAGATAAATACAGTTCAGTTTATCATCTACATATAATGCATTTGTCTCTTCTAAAGATGGGGACATGCTGTACAGTAGCTCCATCACAAAACAGCTGACATCTCTCCATAGTCGTTCAATTCTTTGGTTGTGTACACTTTGTCCTGATTTTAAACGTCAACTCTCTGTACAATAAAAATGGAAATAAAAACATACGTGACTGCGATGTGTAATATTCACCAGCTTCTGTAGCCAAGGATCAGACCACCAAGGTCCCGACTTTGGAAATCGCACATTGCACCCAACGTTTTTGGCCTCTTTGACAGGTGGTGAGCCCATCAGCGAGGACCCATATCTCCTCTTCAGGCTCCATGAGTGAAAGCCATGCGCTCGCCAACGTGCCTCTCCTCCTTGCCTGGCTCTAGAGTGTGGCCCCTAGCGAGGGAACACTGTCCGTTGGTTTTAGTCATTATTAGGGGTCTTTGAGCTGCACTTTGTTTGATCCCTCACCTTGGGTGAACCTATAAAGGTCATGACACCCCTGACAAGCCCCATTGCATTTCCATCAACCATAAAATTGCGCAATGCTCAATGGAAAACTAAAAAAATAAACAAACCTCAGACCAAGGTGTTTGTCGCTGTTACAACCCGGCTCGCTGAGCTGCAACAAAAACCAGGGAGACACGGACTCCATAATGATTACGCTCTTTGTTGAGCACAAAGCAGAAAAAGAAAAACAAAGACACATAGGCAGCCGTTGTGGCCATGGCCATCACCCCGTAATAGATGGTCCACACAGGGGGATCCTGTAGCAGAAAACCAGAAACGTCAAAGTCAGAGTGGGACAAGAGCCCATCTAACAAATGGAGCCGGGTGGATCAGGCAGCTCACCAACCTTCCTCAGAAAGAGAAATCCGGCTCTTATATAGCCAGAAAGCCTGGAAGCCCAAACGGATCCTAAATGACGTTACTTCCGGCCTGCCTTGAAAAACAAACAATATAAAGAGACGAATCCCTCCATGCAAAGTGGAGAGGGCGTCACAGTCGCCATGCCAAAAACAGATCCAGTATGGAGGGTGTGCAGGAGCGAGCTATAGGCTCCGTCCACTGGAAGAAACTTCCAGCTCCAGGACTCAACTACGCCCTCCGGTGGACACATGTAGTTCCAGCAGGGAAAAGCTATTACACACACAACACCCCAGATTCCTGACATAATTTCTACAAAAAGAAAGGTTGTAGCACTAAGAATCACCTCTCCCACTATTTTATTACATTTATTAGTATTGATAAATAACTTTAAAATGATTAAAAGACATAATTTTATATTAAATGTTTTGTAGTCATACCAACCAATGAAAGCATTTTATGTTACTTATGCAAAGGCACTCGCTTCATTATACCGATAAGCGAATTGGTAGCTAGCTTTCTGTGACTGAAGTGGGAAAGGAACTGTCAACTTCTGGATTGCAAGACGATCGCAAGTCAGCTACGTTTCCCACAGGACTTCCATAAATATTTTTATGTTCAATTCGTAAAGTAACCTAAGTTTTATAAAAAGGTGAAAGGCACTTATTAATAAAATGTATGATTATTACTCCTTACTTGCCGTCTTCTCCGAATACCTTGAACTCCTTGACAATTTTCAACTTTTCATTTTGGTGGCACTGCCTGTGCCATTTTCTTATTAAAGAGACTGATGACTCATCTTAATTCCATTTTTTTACTGCCCAGCTACATAATTTTTTTATATAAAATTACAAAAGACCATCTAATTTTTAACTTGCATTAAAAAATGTGTTGTGTCATTTTAACTCATCATGTTAACACTTTTTTAGTCAACATAAATCATCACTTCACACGTGGCTGATGTTGAGTTTGAAACATTATGACATACGCCCTTCAGAGCTGCAAGTCCCCAACGTTGAGATCCAGCGAGAGATAAAACCAACCCACCGACAAACTCCTCAGTTTCAATCCGGCGAATGACGAGAACACAACATTTCTCGTCTGGACTGAATCTTTTCACCTTGAACACTCAAGAGTATTTGAAAGACAAACACATTTATGGATGAGCTGAATGTTAGCCACGTAACTCTGACCGGATACGTAGAGATGAGTAAATACAGATACCTTTATTTCTCTGGTTTTTTTACAGTGTATGTTTTGATCATCTGCAGTAATGCTACCATTGTTTATCTCATCTGGATTCACAAAAACCTCCATGAGCCGATGTACATCTTCATTGCAGCTTTGCTGTTTAACTGTCTCCTCTACAGCACCACCGTTTACCCAAAGCTTTTGATCGACTTCTTGTCTGAGACGCCGATCGTCTCCATGCCAAGTTGTCTTCTGCAGTTTTTCATGTTTTATTCCATCGGCGGCACAGAGTTCTGGCTGATAGCGTCTATGGCTTTTGATAGATACGTGTCGATATGTAAACCTCTGCGATATCCAACCATCATGAGGAAAAGTACCGTTAAAGTACTCCTCATTCTGGCTTGGTTTGTTCCCGCCTGTCACATCGCACCAGAAGCAATCCTCAGTGCTCAAACTCAGATTTGTAGCTCAGATTTGAGTGGAATATTTTGTAATAATGCCATGTTCACACTTCACTGTACAAAACCAAGATCGCTTACTGTTTTAGGAGTTGTTGCTTTATTAGATCTGGTCATACTCCCCATGCTTTTTACAGTTTTTACATACACAAAGATTTTTTTAATGTCTTATCAAAGTGGAAAGTCATTTAGGAGGAAGGCTGCAGAGACCTGCGTGCCTCATCTGATCGTCTTAATCAGCTTCTCCTACTTGGCTGCATATGATGTGGCCATAGCGCGAATGGAGACCAATTTCCCCAAAACCGCACGCCTAATAATGACAATGCAAATATTTCTGTATCACCCTTTATTTAATCCGTTTATCTATGGGTTAAAAATGAAAGAAATCTCTAAACATTTAAAACTGTTGTGTTTAACAAGAGCATAACTGCAAATGTAATCGTGACACAGTTTGATTTGCTGGTTTAAAATTAATAAAGTTGTCTAATCGAATTTTATAAGAATTCACAGGAAAAAATAATTTATTTTTGAAATTCTGTACTGTCTCTGGTGTTATATTTTATGTTGGAATTAGAGCAATTGCTTATTAGAGAACAAGGTGATATAACACTCTATATAAGTATTTATCAGTTTAGTCTTTTAAGTTGAGTAATTATCAGAATGGAAATAAAAGTGAGTAGAAAATAGTTTTTTGCTTTTTAATAATTATGAAGAATTTAATTGTATATAGGTTTGTAGGTTTATAACTGGTATATTTGTTTGAATGTTGGTTCATGTATTGTACAGTTTGTACAGAATGAGATGAACAGAGAGCGTCAACAAACAATGTGCAGAATTAATTGGTGAGAGTCTATGATGTTGTCACGGCAACCTAACAGAATCAGTGTTTTCCGGTTTGTTTGTTTTTCAAGTCAATATACTAAAACCTGACAGAAAATACATGTTCTGTAAAAGTAAAATTAATATTTGAGTTTGTGTAAAGTTTTTTATTATTATTATTTCTCTTGTATTTTATTTTATTTTTTGCCTCATAAAAAAATCCACTTATCTGTTTTTACAAATTGTGATACAGGCGTGCAATAACTCAAAGCTTGAATACAATGTAAGTGAATATTCACAGTTGGATCAATACAGTTGTCAAGGTGTGTAACCATAGCAACAAGGTGATTTTATCACAGCTGATTAACATGTGAACGGCTCCATAAAGCTACAGAACAGAACCGGGAGGGAACAGAACCATTCCTCCATGATGAGAAAAACTCTGGTGAGTCGGCCCGTCTAGCTCACCTGGATCTCCTCCTCTGTTCTGACTCAGAACCCTTTAACAAAACCGGGTCGGACAGAACAGAACCGGGTCAGATTGGGTCATCGGTTCATGCTGCAGCTGCAGAGTTCAGCCAGGAGGGGGCAGCGATGCCTTTAGGACCCGGTTCTGTCTGAACTCTGGTTCTTCTTCAGAGGATCCAAACTGGACCTCAGAACCAGAGAAGTCCGCTGGGTCTTCCTCAGCCATCAGAACCAGTTTGATCCAGTCTGGGTCGCTCACAGCGCTACTGTCAGGGTTATAGTGTTACTGCAGGTTTACTGGTTGAACTGGATCAGAACCGGGCCTGCTGGTTCTGATCCAGTTAATAACGACATTAGAGATTCTGATGGTTTATTGATTTTATTTCAGGTCCAAACATCACAGATTAAAATCTGATTATTGATGAAGATGATTAGAGGAAGATGAAGATGAAGGAGAACCAGAACCGACCTACAGAACCGGGCCAGATGGAGAACGGGAACCTTCATCCGGGCTCAGCTGATCGGAACCAGAATAGGACCTGGAAGAGAAACAATGGACCGGGTCAGAACCTGATACTGGTACTGAATTTAGAACTGGGTCAGACTGGATCTAAACTGGATTTAAACCAGTTCTGTACTGGTTCTGTTTAGGTTCTGGTCTAGTGTAATCTCAGGCCTGGTCCAAAGCCCAACGCCTGTTAAGAGTGGCTCAGTCAAAGTCACATCAGGGTTCAGGGTTGGGACACAACGGGGTCGTAAGGTCACATCAAAAATGGAGGACTGGTCCCTGCTTAGGCCTCCTGCTGCTAAAACTACAACAAAACAGACTATTTTAAATGTTCAATAAAGGTTTTTCTGCTTCCTAAGTCATTGTTGGAGGAATGTGTTTGATTTATTAAATACAGAAAATTCAATATAATCATGTTTAACAGTGAAACTAAAAATATTTCTATATTTTTGAAAACTGATTTTATTCTGCATTTCTTCCAAGTTCACATTTCCAAGATGGCAATGTGGAAATGTTGCCATTTTGGCAACATTTCCAATGTTGGAAAAAAAAAAACACATTAAAATGTTTTAATAATCAATTTATCAGTCTATTGGAATAATGGAGACATGATTTTTACCCATAAATCTGTTTTATGCAGCTAAACGTTAGTTTGGTATAAAGTGGAGCTAATAACAAAGCTCAAGTTCAGGACAAACGTACGGCACTAATGGAACTAAAATGTCATTTTTAGGAGAAACTATGAACCAAAATGTGACAATAAATTCATCAGTTTTCTCCTCCTGTAGTCTGAGAAGAAAACATTTGTTTAAAAATCATAAAAACCAAATGTTTTTCTATTCCACTCCCACAAAAAACTTAAGATATTAATTTTATAATTATGTATAAAGAAACCTCGGTAATGACTTTCTGCAAAAGAAATTCAAAATAAATATAATTTCCTGCGTTTTGTGACTGAGATTTTGAGACAATGAACATTTTTTTCAGTTGCAGCTTCATTAAAGTTTTTAGAAAGATTTTCAAAACTGGATATTTTACAATAAATCTATTCTATATTTAAGTTTTAATATAATATAATTTGTTCTACTAACAATGATGAAGAGTTAAATTATGATACATTTAATCCTCTGGCCTCCATTTTTATAGTGAAATAATTTTATTTTAGAGAGTGCTTAAATGAAATCACAAAAGCCCAGTCTTTATTCCAGTATGTTAATATCTTCATTTAATGTTTTAAATTTGTCTTTCATTGGTGACAGTTTGTTTTTCTTTCCTCAGTCAGTTTGTGATTATTATTTTTATTTCGTCTTTTTTTCTGCTCAGTTTATCAAATTAAACTTACTACTAATGTGCCTTGTCATAATATTTTATTTTAATTTTCTATAAAGAATAACAAAACATTTCCATAAATTCGTCACATGCAGCAATGAATTGTGGGTAATACACTTTGCCAAACTCTGCCTGGGTGTGGACTCAGAGTAAGGATGAGGAGGACGTGGGACACACTGTGACCTTTAATGTCCAACACGAACGAGGGAGAGAGAGGATTTGGACCGGGCCTAAATGTGTTCTGGTTCTATAATGGGTGTGTCTAAACTTGCTTTAAACTGGTTCGGTTCTGGTTCTGACCTTTGAGCTTCCTGTTGTTGTAGAGGAATCCAGCCAGCAACAGGACCAGACCCATCATCAGTCCTGAGGCTCCGATGACCAACTTGTTCTTCACTGACTCTGGCATGGACGGGTCTGGAAGGACAGAGGGACAGAGACATGAGGACAGGTGAGACATGAGGACAGGTGAGACATGAGGACAGGTGAGACAGGTGTTCCGTCCTCCTTCTTACCCCAGTCGATGATCAGAGGCTCCTTCAGGCTGGCATGTTCCACCCTGCAGGAGATCCGCTCTCCAGCCCTGAAGAGAAGGAGCAGAACTGGGTCACTACCAAAAGAACCGGGTCAGAACCGGCAGGAAACTGGGTCAGGCCCTAGTGGTTCTACTGGTTCTGGTTGTGACCCACCTGGGCATGTACTTCAGCGTGGAGTGGACCGGGTAGTACCAGTGGTTCTGGTTCTAGAGGTTCTGGTTATAATGGTCCCAGTATTCCCAGTGGTTCTGGTTCTGACCCACCTGGGTGTGTACTCCAGCGTGGAGAGGACCTGATAGTACCAGTCTCCGTCCTCCATCTCGTCAGTGGTGGTGACGTCTGATGTCACTTCCTGTCCGTCTCTCAGCCACCCGACCTTGATGGTTTTAGGGAAGAAATCAAAAACTCTGCAGACCAGCATGGAGGGGTGGTGGCCAGCAGGGGGCGTCCTGGAGTAAAGCTTGGCTGTCGGAGCGACTGGGAGATTAATAAGATTATTGGTTCATTATTAAGGTCAGATTAGAAATCCATACATGATCCATGGATGTAACAGGAAGTATTTATATTATTATATCAATATTATCAGTTTATCTGCTGATTATTGATGATAAAACCAGTTTAACCAGAACTGCAGCTGCTGGGAGAACTGGAGGGAAGTGAAACTAGTTTATTAAATTCACTGTGATGATTCAGGTTATTCATCCAAACAGACCTGAGTTTTATATTGTTATAATTAGTAAATAACTATAATTATAAACAGACCAGAGTTCAAATAAAGTTATTGTTGCAGATAAATCACAGATCATTAATAATAATAGAACTGGGTGTTATAGAATGAGTCCATCTAGAACTAGATGTAACTTCAATATTTAAGCCCTACAGTGAGTTTATATTTATGAAAAATTAACAGAATTTTTTTTTCTTGGCTGTTTCCAGATTTAGTTGATTCTTTATAAGTTTCCGATTACTAAATGTTTCTGACGCTATTAATATTTCTATACATTCAATATTGATTAACTCCAGTAGTTATTACCAATCACTAATATTAGCAGTGATTGGATCTCTATAGATCAGCTGATCAGATCCATGATGAGATAAATATTGATCATTTGATGGCGTCAGAGTTCAACGTTTTAGTTAACTATAAATAAGTGATGCTCATCAGTCAGAACTGATCAGAGGATCAATCAGGAAATGATCAAATCAAACTCACCTGATTTAGTCAGAACTTTCTGGTAGTAGAGACCAACGTTGTTCAGGCAGTAGGTCTCCCTCTGGGCTTTCATCGCTGCTAGATATGAAGGATCATTGTTCCATCGTTCAGCCTCCTTCACTCCAAACTCTGTGTATCCAACAAACCTCCCCAGGCTGCTGTCAAACCTGAGCCACTCCAGCTTGTTGTAGATGGAGGACCTGATGAACTGGATGTCGCTCAGCTCAGTGGAGTTAAACACACAATGATCCACTTCACATTCTCTGAATCCATCTGGAACCGGAACAGAACCTCGGCGTTGGTTTCCCATCGGTTATGTGTTCATGTGTTCATTTGATCAACTTCACATTGAGTACCAATCAATACATTTGAATGGACTGAAGTAATGATTAAGCATATTCATGATCAATAATCAAAATATTGATCATTTTATCAGTAATGAATCTGGATCACTGATTGTCCAGCAGATTAGGTTATTGATCCGTATTGCTCTACAGACTGATGCAGTTTAAACTCTGAGTATTGATCCATATAATAACTTATTGATCAGTGATTATCAGTTACTACCAGAGTATTGATCATATTATTAGTGATTATCAGTTATTGATCATACCTGCAGAGTTTACGATGATGAAGATCAGCAGCCAGCAGAGCGGTGATGGAGCCATGTCTCTCTCTCTGTCTCTCTCTTTCCCAGTCAGAGGAACTAACTGGTTCTGATGGGAACTGCTGTAAAAATCAGAACAGAGTCACATGACCTCTGCATCGCTGGTTGCCGGGTAGAAAAGACTGAGGCTGAAGATCAGAAAGAGAAACGGATTGTGTTCCCGCAGTAGCTTCAGTTTCTCCCAGAGTCTCCGAGAGTCTGACCGGTGATGAAGATGAAGCTGCTCCTCTTCCTCAGCGGGGTCCTCTGGGTCTCTGCTGAAGGTGAGTTACACTGGTTCTGACCGGGTCCAAACTGGTCCTGATGGACCCACTGGGTTCTGGAGGCTCTGCTCCAGGTTCTTCATCAGTTTCTCTCTCTGTGTTTAAGTTCTACATGAGGACCTTCATATCACTGGATGTTCAGACTCCGATGGAGAGGACATGTACGCTCTGGACAGAGAACAGCTGTGGTACGCCGACTTCAAGAAGAAAGAAGGAGTCGACCCTCAGCCTCCTTTTATTGATCATATCAGATACTCAGAAGGAACTTATGAACTAGCTGTGGCTGATCAACAGATCTGCAGATCAAACCTGAAGGTGATTCGTACTGCCATGAAGGACATCCCAGATGAAAACGGTAAAGAACAGTAATTATTTGAACTGATTTATTTTCACCTCTGATCAGCTGATCATTTTTATAATAAAATGTTTATTATTAATAAATCACAATATTTTAATAAATTAAATCCAGTCCAGTGAGCAAACATCATGTTGTCTAAAATCTGAGATATGATGTTAATTAAAACTGTTCCAGTTTATTAGTTTATATTAATCTAATATTATAACTCTGTTAAATGTTGAGGTAAGGTAATTTTATTTATATAACACATTTTCAGCAGGCAATTCAAAGTGCTTATTATTATTAGTGCTAATTTATTAACCATTAATGACATGCAGAGCTTTATTAATATATGAAAGCAGATATTCCACTCTGTGTTGTTTCTATGTCTCAGTGCTTTCAAGCATTTTATTTCATGTGGATCAATTAATATTATTAATATTTTGCTCTTCATCTGATCCATCTGATTCATAAAATAGTTAAAATAAATAAAACTCTTCATTTTATTAACTTTATTCCATCTGACCATCAATAAGTTTGTAAAGTTAAAGAATTTATTTACAAAACTTTAAAATATGAACCAGAAACCAAAAGAAACTGAGAATAAATAACTAAAATATTCCCACTGGATAATGAGAAATAAAACAGGAATTTATAGTTTTCATCTTTATTTAATTAATAAACAATAACTGTCCTC
Organism: Poecilia formosa; assembly: GCF_000485575.1. Taxonomy (NCBI): domain Eukaryota; kingdom Metazoa; phylum Chordata; class Actinopteri; order Cyprinodontiformes; family Poeciliidae; genus Poecilia; species Poecilia formosa. The sequence continues at coordinate 44,373 of NW_006800789.1, read as the reverse complement.
TGCTCCCAGTAAAGACGATGATGGTTACTGGGAACATCCCATAATAGAATAAAACAAAGCAGGTGGTGCTGAAGGTCTGGGTCCGGTTCTGATCCAGTTCCTCTGAAACTATTCCATCAGTCTATTTCTAATCTCTAAGAGACCTGCTGCCCGTTAGCCCCGCCCCCCGACCAATCAGAAGGCAGCAGCTGTGTTATCAGCCAATAGTGAGTGAGCTCAGGTCAAATAGCAGGAACAGATTCAATCCACATTAAAATGACACAATGAGAAACCAGAGGAGCTGCTGGGAGGTGAGATGAAACTGGAGATGAATATCTGATTAATGATAAACTATTTATTAACCCTGACACCTGGAAACAGGCTGAGCAGCCAGATATGAAAGGACTGGGTTAAACTGCCAACACCTCAAAATGTCTGACTTTTTTAATCGTAACAATGTCCTGGAGTTCATGGTTTCAATCTGTGCCACTGAAACCACCTTGAAATATTAATTATTTTGAGTAAAGAACAACAAAACTTTACTTCTTTAAATGTGGAAACCAGGGTTCAGCTATAAACTATGAACAGTTGTTTTCTCTGGTTTCCTCCTCCTGTTTTAGCCAAAGTCCAAAGTGAATCTTTCATCATGACGTCAGACAGGATATAAACACGATGTTGAACTTAACTGTTTCAAGTTAAAGTAAAAGGTTCAGTTAATAATATGTAACTTTTAAGTTAATTCAACACATGAAAGTAAGCTGTCATCACTAAACCAAATGAATTAAGTGAGATTAATGTAAATAAATCCATAAGATGAACTTCAGTGAGCCAGAACATTCTGTAAATCCAGTAATTATTAAACTGTCCTCTCTCAAATCTACTCTAGAAAATCCACACAGATGAATACTAGACAATCTGATGTGTCCAGAGTCAGTTCATTCCTGAACCAGAGATCTAACCGGATGTCTGAAAATGAACTGACTGATGCTCAGAGACTGACTTTTCTAGAACCTGTCCTAAAGCCCTACATGTTCTAAACTCAGAGTTTTATTCAGTTTAGAATAATACAATATGGACCGACCTTTGGCTGAGTTCTGTTGCCACATGGACCTGAACCACCAAGTTTACTTTGGCTCTGTAGTTTTCTCAGGTCATCACTTCTTGTTCTGCTTCTTTCTGATCCTCTGTGCTGTGAACATTGTAGACCCTGATTGACCCACCATCAGACGTTCTGCTCTGGACCATCCTGGATCAGGTCCTGTTCCTGCAGTTAACCTCCTGGTTTCTTCTCAGACCCCCCCTACGGCATGGTGATTTACCCCAGAGACGACGTGGAGCTGGGAGAGAAGAACATCCTGATCTGTCACGTCTCTGGTTTCTATCCGGCTCCGGTCAACGTGTCCTGGACCAAAAACGAACAGAAAGTGACTGAAGGAACCAGCATCAACGCTCCCTTCCTCAACAAGGACTTCACCTTCACCCAGATCTCCAGGCTGCAGTTCGTCCCTCAGATGGGAGACATCTACAGCTGCTCCGTGGAGCATCCAGCTCTGACTGTACCACTGACCAGGACCTGGGGTGAGGAGACTTTAACTAGACAGGAAGCATCAACAGGAACATTTATTTTAGTTATTAACCGATTAATCCTTATTAAATCAAACGTCCTGATGTTTCTCGTTTCTCTCTGTCTCCAGATGTGGAAACGGACAATCCTCAGTACGGTCTCGGTCCGTCTATCTTCTGTGTAGTCAGTCTGACCATCGGCCTGGTAGGAGCCGCTGTGGGAATTTACTTCCTGATCAAAAGGAACAAGCGCAGCTGATTGGCTGAAGCTGATTGATTGATTGTTTATCAGTGAGTTATGTTCAGTTTTAAACCATTTCTTGTGAGTCTCTGTGTTGTCCTGTCTTTTCCCCTTGATTGTTCCCAGGCGTTTCTCGTTCTGTGATTATCCTATGGAGTGATTGAAAATAGTCTCGAAAGATTTGTGCGTGTGTAAAAACGGATTTGTAACTCGTGTAAGCGTCTTTGTGTGTAAGTTTGGATACTTGTATCTGTGATACATGATTTGTGTTGAGAGTAAAAATAATTAAAAACCTCTTCTCTACTCGTCACCGTTCTCTCAATACCCAGATCTATAATGGTGTCGTTTTGTATCAGTGGAACCAGAAATGTAACAAAACAGATCGTTTTCCAAATACAATCATGGTTTATTGAACAATCAGACATATAAGATTCACATAACACCTCTTAGTGGTCACAAACCCCGACGAGACAAAAGATAATTACCTGACAAAATGACAATACAGAGAGGCAAAGAAAATTTCTTTTGTTTTTACAAATTGTGATACAGGTGTGCAATACCTCAATAACTCAAAGGTTGAATACAATATAAATGAATATTCAGTTGTTTATTTTACTGTAGAAAAATTTTTATTTTTCTAGTGAACTTTCAAGCTTTTCATAATATGTCTAAATGAAATTGAAATAACACGTTTCTGGCATTTATTTTAGACCAAGTGGATAAAAGAAACAGATTCACTCACTGAAATGAAATCTTAAAAACAAAAAAAATTAGAAATCACATTCAGCACATTTTTTTGCAATTGGCAAATTAACGAATGCTTGATTTCTAAGATGAACACGGTCAATTTTTCTAAACAATTAAGAAAAAATATGCGACCAGAATGTGGCACCACTGACAACACTGTAGTAGGTATGCCGGGCCAGCCAGTGGCACTGTAACAGAAAGATGTAAAAAAAAAACTCCAAACAGCACCATGTTTGTTTGTTAGAGCAAGGAGCACAGATTTGAGGTTCTGTCCTGATCTGGTTCATTTAGCAACTGTTCTATATTGTTTGTACTTAAACAAGAGTAAAAAAAAAATCTAATTTAATCCTCAGTATACCAGAGAATAAGCATAAGATAATGCACTACTGCATTAGCACTGCTGCATTAGCACTACTGCATTAGCAGTAATGCAGTAGTTACAGCTACTAAGATGTGAAACTGTGGAATAAATAAACTGTTTTCGGATCACTTGAAAGAGCATTACAAACAGAACTTGAAGGGATAAAGAGAGGAATAGGCACACAACAGATTGGTAGACAAGACGAACAGTGAGTAAGAGATGAACTGGTTGAGTGAGGGTCAGGGTTTGCCCTCAGTTCACCCTTGTGTTTACAAACGAGGTCCAACTGACCCCACACCCGTATCACTTGTATCATTTGCCTCAGTCCTCGCACGCACAAGGGTTCAGTGGGTCCACTCAACACACTTCAGGATCATTAGAAAACATTTTGAAAGCTACAAGCTTTCAGTCTCAGTGATACCAGAAACCCCAACGTAAAACATAACATAAAAGACCCATCAGTTTCACCTGGAAACCACCGTGAAGGAGGAGCTGTCACGAACTGATGTAACAACTTTAGAAAATGTGCTTTTTTATTGTTATGTTTGAAAATTCACCAAATCCTGATTAACACTGAAGAATCTTATATACATATACTATATGTTTTCAATATTTTATTTATTTTGGTAAATACTAGTATCTGTACTGTCACTTTAAGAGAGCATCTTATGACGTCAGTACTGTCCTACCCTCAGTTGGCGCCAGGCTGCCTGAGAAGAGGTAGGACATTTTCTTTGCTTTTGGTCAAGCTCGCATTTTATGAAATATTTAAAACAATTGTAAGTACATGCAGCTGTGAATTTCTATTTGTTTTAATACCTACAGAGGAGTATTTTTCTTTACAAGTTAAGAACATTTTTCTTAAATGTTGAGCAGATATTATTAGTTAGTCACTTATGCTATTTATAATAACTGCAGAGATTTTCTGTTGTTAATCGAATCGGCCATGTTGGTAATATATTTTTGCTGAAGTCTGAATTCCTGTGAATAGACAGCACGACGCTAAGTAGTTTTAGCGTCGTTAACGTTAACGTCATTTCCCGAAAACGTCCATACATTAATCAAAATCTCAGGCTTCGGTTATTCCATGCAAATGTGTGGATGACCAAAACTGACATAATTAAAAATAAAAGCAGAAATATTATATTGTTTTTCCTTTTACTTACATATGCGTTTTCATCAAGAAATGTATTTTTCTTTTGCCTTTTTCTTATACAAGCTGTCGTTCTGTCACCATTGCCTCGTCTCCTCTTTTTACTTACCCATCTGAATTTCTGACTCATGCAAACGAGGTGGAGTGTGTTCCTGGTCCAACAGGGTCCATGTGCATGCCTGTGCTTTTGGCCTTGGTTTAGCAACAGAAGTATAGTTTTGGAGGGAGCACAAAGACAGTTTGTGTCCGAGTTGTTAAGGGAAGCTGCGAATAGACTGGATGAGTTGGAAGGTGCTAAGTTTTCAGTTAGACTTATGTAATTTTGTCGAAGACGTTATGTATATTGTAATCTTATTAGCATCCGCCGTTCAACTCCACAAGCACAAGGCCCCACGAGAAAAGACCAAGGAGCAACACAAGTAAGTATTTTTTTCCCCTTCCTGTAGCTCTACTGGAATATTATTTCTTTGTTAAGCCACTTATTTTAAATTTAAAACAAACAGAAATGACATTTGTTCTCATTTTATTTAGTGGAAGACAAAGACTCCATTGATAACAGAGCTTAGCAGATAAGTGTTACTTTTTTGAATTTGTGTTGTGCATTATCTTTCACAGCTCTGATGAACTCACAAACTGTCTCTACCAAAACTTTCCAAAGTTGAGGACTGCTGGCGGCTATGAGTTGCTCAAATGTTCTGGTAACACAGAAGATTTCTGGACTACGTTGAGCCTCGCTGCATCGTCCTCAGCCTTAGATATATTTCCAACGTAGTCTTACCAGAGGTGCAAGCCCTCATTTCCAACACCATTGAGAAGCTAATAGCCATTCGGCTAAATTTATTACAGTCTTCGTGGACTTTATGAGTTCAGGCAGATCTGTACTAAGTAGATCACAAATAAAAATCATTGTAGTTCATTAAAATGTTACATTTTGGGTATAGAGATTAAAATATTTGAAGTATAGTGGGTGTATAATTGTTAAATAAGTGAACCAATACCATGAACAATCAACTGATTGAGTTGATCAACCAACTCAATCAACAAGTTAGGTTTTATTTTGTATATAGTCTACTATATTTTAACTGTTGAATACTTGTGGACTGATTAGCATATTTGTGAATCAAAATGTTTGTTTTGTCTAGCTAGTTGATATAGACAATGTGAGAGCCATAGTGATGTCACTGTTTTGTGAAAAACACTAACTAGTTGGCCAGGCCTAGAGAGACAACATCCTTGGAGGGGAAAGCTGTCTAATAAAAAACTTTCCACAGACGCACACTAGCGTCATAACGCACCAGATTCAGGTAACGAAGGCGACGCGTGCTGTGAACTGGATATTGATGAAACTGTCACAGTTGTTTGTGTCTTTACTGACTGAAACTTCGAAGAATGTTTTAGCACAACCATGGATGGTAAAGTAAACGTTACCTACATAACTCTGTCCGGATACGTAGATCTGAACAAATACAGATATTTTTACTTTTCTGTTATTTTTACGGTGTACGTTTTGATCATTTGCAGCAATGCTACTATTTTGTATCTCATCTGGATTCATAAAAACCTCCATGAGCCGATGTACATCTTTATCGCAGGTATGTTGTTTAACTGTGTTATTTACAGCACCAACATTTACCCAAAGCTTCTGGTCGACTTTTTGTCTGAAGAACCGATCGTATCGTATTCGGCCTGCCTTTTACAGTTTTTCATCTTTTATTCTGTGGCTGGCTCAGAGTTCCTCCTGCTAGCAGCCATGGCCTTCGACAGATATGTGGCGATTTGTAAACCTCTGAGGTATAGAAATATAATGAAAAGAAGTACTGTCAGTGCTTTCCTGATCATAGCTTGGTGTTTTCCTGCTTGCCATCTCGCTGTGCTGGCCATACTGAGTGCCAAAGCGAAACTGTGCAACTTTAACTTGGACGGGATCATTTGCAACAACAAGATGTACACAATTCACTGTGTGAGATCAAGAGCGCTGACCATATTTGGTGTCGTTGCTTTATTCGATTTCGCAATTCTTCCCACCCTTTTCACAGTTTTTACATACGCAAAGATATTCATGACGTCGTATCGGAGCTGTAAAGAATCCAGGAAAACGGCTGTGCAGACCTGCGTGCCCCACCTGCTGGTTCTGACCAGCTACTTCTGTGTGATGACATACGATGTAATTGTAGCTCGAGTGGAGTCGGATTTCTCCAAAACCGCAGGCTTTATAATGACGATACAAACGTTTCTGTATCACCCTCTGATAAATCCATTCATGTACGGGTTCAAGATGAAGGAGATCAATAAACATCTGAAGACGTTGCTCTGTTCAGCCAAAGCATGAAGCAGTTCTTTCTGAAATTATTATGAAATATCTCATACTACATCTATTGTATCAGTAAGCTGACCATATTTTAAAATAATCCAAGCATTCAAATTCCCATAGCAGGTTCATGTCTGCAGGTTTTCAAACTTTTTAATAAATAAACACTTCTGGCATCATTTTTTACTGCATCCTTTAATGACCCTATGTGCAAAATGGCTGAGATTGTGTTTAGTTAATTTTTTGCAATGTGAAAGGAATAATTATATTTGAGCCAATCTGTATATGGGTCAGTTAAATGTAATGATGTATGAAGGGCATGAATAGGCTTCAGGAGAAAGGAACATTTTGACACAGATGTCTTTCCACAATTTGCCTTGTTTGGAGCCAGAAAGACTGAGATATTTTTCCACTGTATGAAAAAATCTATTTCACAACTTGCACAAGAGGTTACATGTCAATATTGAATTTATTGACTTCATCAAAATATCTTGCATTGTCTGCCTTGTTCGAGATTTTCTAAATCCTGTCGTATGAGTCTGTGTTCTTACTTTTGTTTGAATAAATTTCATCACCGTTTTCTATTCATCTTGTCTTTAAAAAATAGCTTGAGATTAGTGGATAAAACCAGGCCACTCTAAATATTTGTGCTGGGTTTTTTAGCCTTTCTGGGGTTTTGGAGAGTCACTGATATGTTTCACATCATTGTTATACTCCATACTGTCATGATGTTGGACCCAAATGCAGAGAGGTGGAGGAAGTAGCTGAGTTTGGTGATTTAATAATAAAAGAAAGATAAAAATAAGACCAAAACAAATCCAGAAGCATCCAGGCGGGAAACACAGAAAATCACAAAACATTGACGGGAGAAGAGACTGAGGAGGGAGCTGTGAGAAGACCTGGGCTGATGAGTTAACTGATTACAGGTGTGGGTAGTTAGAGCAGGAGCCAGGCTGAGGACAAAGAGAGGAAGTGGCACAAGGGAACAGGAAATAAAACAAACACCAAAGAATAACTTTGACAAAAGAAGCATGAATATCTGGAACAGAGAATATCTAGAAATAAGAAAAATCATAACTAGAATCACTAAGGAAGAACAAAAGTGCAAAAACAGGACAACTTCAGGAAAAATAATATATTTTTGCCTTGTTACCCTAGACATAGTTTTTTTTGTTATTGAATCTAAATGTATCTTTACTCATTAAAAGTCAGACAATAAAATGACAAGTTTGTTTTCCCCAAGTATGTGATACACTGCTCCACTATCAATGTGTCTTAAGTGATCCTTTAGCACAGGATCAAATGTCCACGTCTTTTACAAAGCTCCCATTGTTGGCCTGATGTAATGTGCTACCAGGTTTCTTCCTGCCAGTGACTGGATGATGCTAATTAAGCCTGGAGCTTAATCAGTAATTAGAGACGCTGGAGCACGTCTGTCTCTCCAGCGATTCTTTTCTGCCTCCACAAGGCCCATTTCAGTCTCATCAACAGTTTTACCTTTTGAAAGATGGAAAGAAAATTCCTTCCATTTTACCACATCGTTACAATAATCTCCACTGTTGTCTTGGTGGTGCCCCAATGTTACCCCAATTGCGCTGTGCTTCGGTTGATAGTTTTGAGGACTTTTGGAAGAATAATGGGCCTCAGAAGCAGTAGTCTGCATCTTTAACTCTTGAATAAGTCCGCCTGACTTTTTCCCCATTGTCCAGCTGTTTGTAGACATAATGACAATGAAAGCTTCGACCATCATGCCTTTTGGGGACGGAAAAGCTGTCCTTAGCAGGAAGTGGTCCTGTCCTCACCGGTTCAGTCCTGTCTAGATCTGAGAGGACAGATGGCCTCTCAGCTGGGTGGAGCTGATGATCCGTGGTGTGAATGGGACTTTGATGTGGAAGCTTCTGAGGAAGAGACAAAAGAATGACAATGATTTACAATAAGGCATTCTGTTAGGCATTGCAAAGCCTGTTGTCCTGTAAATCTAATATTATGTGGCTGCACGTTTCTCTAGAAAAAATGCACTTATTTTAAAACAGTTGAATTATCACACTTAGCATTATGTAATTATGTGCAGGACCAGGATGCTGGTTAATTTAATACAAAATATTAAAATTACTAACACATGTTCTTCTGGTGGCAGGTCCTGCTTTTTGTCTTCTGTAAGATGTTCAATGTCATCTTCATCACCAATAACAATAGGCTCAAACAGATTGGTGTAGTCTCTGTGGAGCAAACAGGTGTACACAATATAGATGGGGAAAAAAGCATAAGGATGTACTACCAGCTTTCCTTAACGAAACATTCAATTTATGTCAGAAGTTACAACATTCAAAGTAAATCAATGTACAATAGATGTATCAGTGTCACTTTGTCATGATGACACTACACACACTCTTCTTCTGCATGACAGAAGCCCCTACACACCTGTACCAGGAGCTCTGGGCAGTGAGACATTGACTGGTGTCTTGATTATTGGGGTCATCCAATCCATAACCTGAAAACCGAGAAAAGACGAGTAAAACTTAATGATTGACCAATCTATAGTTATATTAATATTTAAATATTTTACTTAAAGGTTTGATATTACACATAGGGCCCCCATGTTGACTCAAGCCCAGGGGCCCACATCCTCCTAAATCCGGCCCTGCCTACTCTCTCACTAAGCTAGCTTGAAACCTCAGGGGCTCAACACTGTTTATTTTACCCTCCCACTTTGTTTCTGTCCAGAGTAGCGTTCACATTTTCAGTCTGGCCCTTCTCTGTGTGGAGGCAGAAAACAATGTGTAAAGCTTTTGCAAAGCCCCAAAGTAGCTTGTGGTATCAATGGATCCTTTTGAGCATCTGCCAGAACCAATTTCAGTGAATGAGCTCCACAAGGAAAAACACAAAAGAGCTCTGGGGTTGACCTGAAGAAGTCGAGCCTGAACTCCTTTTTGTCCCTCTCATGTTGGCCTCATTGCCAAATGACTGACCTCTGCAGTCCTCTTCTGGTTTCTTCAGAAGTAAGGAGGCCAAATGCTTCCCTGTGGATTCTTCTTCTGCCTCCCAAAACCCCATGAAATGCTCCTTAACTGGGGACTTCTCCAGTAGTGAACCAGTTCGAATCACAACGGATAACTTACCGGTGTGGCTGATATCTGTAGTGAAATCTAGAACTGTAGAAAAAAATGTTGCTTGTTTAATGAAGCACTACAACATGTAGATTTCTGGTTTGCACACGTCTGCAAACCAGAAGTGTGCGAATTGTCTCTGTCAGAATTGAAGGCCAGTCATCAGGGTCAGCAGACAGGCGCTCTTCCTCAGCAGCAGGAGTTGGTGGAAAATAAAATGTGCTCCCCTCTCCACGCACACACACTTGAAGATTCCCTGCTTGGAGGATGTAGATGTAAATTGGTTTTCGTCCTCAGGAGTAGACAACATACGTAGAAACACATTTTTGGGTGAAGTCAAGGGTAGTTTCTGTCCCTGCCTGAGGGCAGCTGAAGATTCCTGGTCAGCTGAGGAAGAGGATGGCTGCTCATCCTGGCCTGCGGCAGCTGCCCATGTCGCCCATATCAGAAACCACCATCCTGGCAAGGTCTATTCAGGGGTCTTGGAGAGGAGGGTCCATCGGATATTTGAATGTCAGATTCAGGAAGAGTAGTGTGGTTTTCATCCTGGCCGTGGACCAGGACAAGCTCTACATTCTCAACAGGATCCTGGAGGGTTCGTGGAAGTCCACCCAACCAATCTACATGTCCTTTGTTAACTTGGAGGAGGCGTTCGATCATGTCCCACTGGGAATCCTGTGGGGGGTTCTCCAGGAGTATGGGGTACCGGGCCCTTTGATACTGGCTGCTAGGTCCCTGTATGACCAGAGTCTGGTCCGCATTGCCGGCAGTAAGTCAGGATTGTTTCCGGTGAGAACTGGACTCAGCCAAGGCTGCCCTTTGTCACCAATTCTGCTCACAACATTTATGAATAGAATTTCTACAGCCAAGTTGTTGAGGGGATTCATTTTGGATCCACTTCAACTGGAGGAGCCAGTTGGGCATCTGGTTATGATGGCAGCCACCAGACGGAGACCCAGAGGAAGACCTGGAAGCTGGAACAAGAGGCTGGGGAGAGAAAAGTCTGGGTGTCTCTGCTTAGGCAATGGATGGACGGATTGATGGATGGACGGATGGATGGATGGCCTTCTTTAAAATTGTTTTATTCTTTCTGATTTTTAGAAAGACGCTTGACCTGTTTAGTGTGTAGTGAGAGGAATCCCTATTTACAGGTAATTATTTATACTTGTAGCATAATTGATACATCAGATAATTAATTGTATTTGTAGAATACTGTGGTTTGTTTATTGCTACCATTGAGCATTTAGTTTTAATACCGCGTCTTCATAACAATCACTCTGTCTTCTTTATCTTTGTACGAAATGCAATATTTACAATAACACCGTGTGTCTGAAAGGTTGTGTAATGATACTGTATACAGTGGGGCCTTCAGAGATTACAGCCTTCAGAGGGGAGGGGAAGATCTTATAAAAAGCAACCATTCAGCAGAGTCTGACTACAGTTTTGTAAATTCTCCTGATCATAACACACAAAATGCAACTGCAGGTAAAGATACGTACTGAGAATGCTAATACTATCATGTGATGAAAGTGTTTAAACTGAATTTACCTGTCTGAAGAATTTCAGTAGAGAACATCATGGAAGACCAGATTAACATCACCTACATAAGTCTGTCTGGGTATGTAGATCTGAACAGATACAGATACTTTTACTTTTTCGTTGTACTCACTGTGTACATCTTAACAGTCTGCAGCAATGCTACTA